>NW_015660499.1:1592903-1598440 GCF_001515625.1 Sinocyclocheilus rhinocerous | reverse complement strand
GTGGCAGAGTCTTAACTTTGATAAAGAATATCTCTTTGGTTTTGAGACTTTAGTCTTTGCAACTTCAGGGATCTTATCTATGCACAATCAGCTTGTAACACTCCAAAGAGAAAGGAAAACTTGAAATCGCATCATATGACCCCTTTAAGTCATATTAATGAGAAATATAGAGTGACAACTGACATTTATATGCATTTTATGTAAGTCTGTTATACTGTTGTAAAGATTTCATTGATTTACATTACAAACTATCAGAATTCCATCTTACGTTTTGGCCATATAAATATCAGAAACTGCACCAAATTTCATATTTCATTCAATAAGCAACCACCCAGAAAACCCTAGAAGCCAAAATTGTTAACTAGGACCTTTATACAGTACATGCCATTGTAAAATCTGTCCCTCACAGCCTCGTTTTCATTCACTATGACGTCTAACCTGATTAAGGTCTATGCCAGGGCTGTCCAAACTCAGTCCTGGAGGGCCGGTGTCCTGCAGGGTTTAGCTCCAGCTTGCCTCAACACACCTGCCTGGAAGTTTCTAGCATGTCCAAGACCTTGATTAGCTGCTTCAGGTGTGTTTAATTAGGGTTGGAGCTCAACTCTGCAGTGACACCGGCCCTCCAGGACCGAGTTTGGACAGCCCTCTATTCCTCCATTCTCATTGTACACTGATGTTTTTCCCTCTGATTGTTGGCTGCTTTGCTCTTGCTTCAGCAGCGGGCAGCGTGAGTCAGAGCCTCTTGCGTAACGCACCTCAAACTGGCGTCAGTATCTGATGAGCCGGTCTGAAGCTCGCATCAAAGCGCTAGAGTCTCAAATCAGCTTGGAGCAGTAAGACTCTTATGAATGGGATTTTTAGGCATGCAGGAATAGAAAGAGAATGCAAAATAAATTCATATCTCTGAGCTACCGCAGTAAAAAGTCTATCGACTCCAGAATTCAGATATTCACTATATTATTCTCTTTAAAAACAGAATTATGAACTCTATTACATCTTCTACTGTGCAAAGATCGTGATTTAAAGAAGACTTTTTCATGAAATCATTTTTTTGCTTACACTTTAGTCTAGGGACCAATTCTAAGTATTACCTAACTATTAACTACAACGTTTGCCTCAAACTCTTAATTTGCTGCTTATTAACCGTTAGTAAGGTAGTAGTTAAGTTCAAAGGATGTATAATATGGTCATGCAGAATAAGGCATTGATATGTGCTTTATAAGTATTATAAACCAGCCAATATGCTAGTAATAAGCAAGAACCGGTCCCTAAAGTGTTAACTTTTTAATGTTATTATTTTTTAAATGTACAGTTCCAACTCTGAATTCTTATTGTACTTTGCTTCATGAAAGCAATAAGTCAAAGCATTACAATAATTTTAACATGGTTAAATGGGTTTTACCTTGAGTGGATTCTATAATTAGAATCAGCTAATAATAATAACAAAAAATGGTGTCAATATATATTTTTATTTTATTTTTTTGCAAAGAAATTAATACTTTTACTCAGCAAAAGTCACATCTGTAATGTTACAAAAGATTTCTGTTTCAAATTAATGGTGTTCTTTTGAACTTTCTACTCAAAGAATCATGAAAAATAAAACCAATCATTGTTTCCACAAAAATATGAAGCAACATTCATAGCAATAATAATAATAGTTTCCTGAGCTGCAAATCAGCATATTAGAATGATTTCTGAAGATCATGTGACACTGAAGACTGGAACAATGATGCTGAAAATTCAGCTGCGCATCACAGGAATAAATTACATTTTAAAATATATTCACATAGAAATCAGTTATTTGAAATTGTAATAATATTTCACAATTTTACTGATTTTACTGTATTTTTATTAATTGAATGCAGCCTTGGTGAGCAGAAGAGACTTTTTAAAACAGTTAAAAAAAAAATCCTACTGACCCTAAACCTCTGAACGGTATATATATTCATAAATAATTCTCAGAAGACATTCTAAAGACAGTTATCAAAAATATTAAACAGTGCAGAGGACTAAGCATTAGCACATATCATATAACATCATGTGGTTGCTCAGTTTGAGAGTCCGAGCTGAACAGAGCGGCTGCTGCTGTCTGAACTGAAGAGATTTCAGACTCATCAACCAAAGAAAGACAGCAGAACCAGCTGAGACGCTGACTAAGACTCACGCGCGTGTCTGTTAAGTTATGAATTCAGACTAGATGACTGGGACACTCCAGAGATCACTGGACTGAAATGAATGAATAACTCTTCTTTGTGGTGCTAAAATGTGAGGGTGTGAAATGAGGAGGCAGGGGTTTGAACCTTACAAAGGAAAAGCACTACAGATTGCAATTAACCACTGAATTACACACTATCCTTTTCACATCAAAGTGACAAACATGCAAAATGATTCACAAACAACGTCTGATTTAAAAAAAAAAAAAGTCACTTCAGTGACTCTTCTCTGCTGTTGAAATAGTCTACATCTGATTTCTGAGGAATGCGTCACCACTTCAGTTACAATACAAGTTAGTAAGAATTTTTTTCAATCTAGATGTTTAAGAACTGAAGTCACATTTGCCTGAGGATGTAACCATAGCAACAGTAGACGGCTTCAGCACATCATAGAATCAGTATTTTTGTAATGTTTCTGAAAGACTCTTCTGCTCACCAAGGCTGAATGTATTTGATTAATAATACTGTAAAAACAACAATATTGTGAAATATTACTACAGTTTAAAATAGCTATTTTCTATTTAAATATATTGTAAAATGTAATTTATTTCTGTGATCAAAATTTTCATCATCATTACTCCAGTCTTCAGTGTCACATGATCCTTCAGAAATCATTCTAATATGCTGATTTGCTGCTCAAGAAATATTTCTCATTATAATCAATGCTGAAAAGAGTTTTACTTAAATATTTTTCAACTTCTCTCCATGAACCTGATTTTTTGGTACAGTATGTTTTTGTCCATCCAAATAATTCCCAATGCATAAAATGAACTCGCATCTATATATTTTTTTCCCCACCAAAACACTTCTGTTTCATGTAGAAATATATCACTTTACAAAATTAAAAAGGATTTCACATTGACCTAAAATATTTAGATAATATTTGTCTTATTTTTTAAAATTATATTATTATTTGTTTACTTATTTCTTAACGTTAAGCTGTTTAGCATCAAATTATTGAATATATTATGTAATATTTTTCTATATTATATATAAAAATGTTTGTATCTTATATTACAATTATATGAATATTAATTATTTTTATTTATTTTCTAATGTTTAAGCTGTTTAGCACCAAAACATATTATGTATGATTTTTTATATATTACTTATTATATAATTTTCTTTTCTTTTATTATTATTATTATTTGTTTTTACATTACGCTGGCATTCTTTCTTTACATTCCTTGCTGCTCAAGAAACATGTCTCATTATTATCAATGGAGGTAGGTTGAAAACCATTGTGCTGCTAAATATTTTTGTGGAAATCATGCTACTTTTCCCCCCATGGATTATTTGATGAATAGTAAGTTGAAAAGAACAGTATTTATTTGAAATAGAAATCTTATGCAACATTATAAATGTCTTTACTGTCACTTCTAATTTAACGTGTCCTTGTTAAAAAAAATCATTAATTTCTTACAAAAAAGATTTTAAAAAAAGCTTTTGAACAGCAGTGTATTATATCACATACGTCTCAGTAGTTAATTGCACACTGGATGCGGCCTAGTTTTTGTAACAGTCATTAATGTCAGGTTAATGCTGTCTAAATAGGCAGATGGAACACATCTCTTTCCACTGTATATAAAGATAAAGACCCTAATGAATTCCACATTAGAAACGACTGCCCATGAAGCAGATCAGGGCGCAGCCATGAAACAATCGTTCACACACATTTCCTCTGGTGATGTCTCTGGAGATTGCTTATGTGTTTAATGTGTTTCGACCTGTAGGGACTTCATTGATCTGATAAAGAACAGACGGAGCACTGCAATGCAGACGCTCTGCAGCAGCAGCAGGTTTTTACAGAAACAGGGAAGGATGTTCATCGACAGGCGTTGAGTGCACATATGTGACCCTGGAGCACAAAACCAGTCTTAAGTGTCAATTTTTCAAAATTGAGATTTATACATCATCTGAATAAATAAGCTCTCCATTGATTTTTTATATATTTACGGTAGGAAATTTACAAAATATCTTCATGGAACATGATCTTTATTTAATATCCTAATGATTTTTGGCATAAAAGAAAAATCTATAAATTTGACCCATAATATGTATTGTTGGCTATTGCTACAAATATACCCCAGCGACTTAAGACTGCTTTTGTGCTCCAGGGTCACATATACATATCATTTTGGCCACCACTGTGTGTGTGAGTGTGTGTGTATATGCACACACACACACACACAATATAATTTTAAAGCTGTTTAGCATAGCACCAAATTTTAAAGTATATTATCTTTTAAATGTTTTAATGTATATTATTTTGAAAAGTAATAGCAATACTTAATTTTTTTATTTATTTCTCCATTTTAAAGCCGTTCAGATTAAGTCTGGACTGCAACATCAGCAAAGTACAAAACCATCCATCTTTTGTCCCATAAGCCTCTCTGTTTTCTCTTTAAATGCCAGTGGGTATTTGGCACAGTTCACTGCGAGTTTTAATTCATCCAGCTATCTCTCCTGAATTTCATTTCCTTTCCCTTCACCCTGCAAGGCCTACATTTTGTTTTAGGAGTGATAAGCCAGGTATTTGGAAGGAGAGAAATGGAAATAGAAATAAACAGAGTGAGAGAGATGAGTGCAGTGCTAGAGAGCCAAGTGACTTTAAATAGACTTCCAGAGAGAAGCAGCGGCCCACAGGCTGTACGTCCCCTGTCTCTTCAGCTCACTCACTCCTGCCCTTCATAGAAACCACTCTATATCACTTTACTCACTGTGAAGAAACACTGAAGTAGTGCTTCCAAACCAGCGGGTTTCAGCTCTGTTCTGACAGGGTCACTGAGAGGTAAAACAGCTCTGATGCAAATAATAAAATCAATTAAGAATACAATAGATCTGATTGCAAAATAAACAGGCATAGCAACTTTGAAAAGGGGAGAAAACAGTATAGCCATATTTTACGGTGTGGACATCATAAATCATCTTTCCAGTCAAACGTCACTGTACTTCAGGAAAAATTAATCCGTCACTTGTTAAAAGCCAGTCAAACCAATGTCAACATGCATTCATCCTCAAAAACATTTTTGGATCATTTTTGGTACTGTGTTGGGTATTAAACCAAAACCATTTTAAGACCAATGCCAAAAATCCTTATTAATAGGGTTGGGTATCAAGAACCGGTTCCAAATTTCCAATAATCGGGTATTCGATAAGACATGTGCTTTTCGATTCCGCTTAACGATTCCCGCGTTCGCATTTTAATGTGATTTTAAACTATTTAAGTGCAGGAAGGGAAAGAACTTGCACACTGTTTGCGTGCAGCGCACACATCTGAAGCGCGAGCACAGAGAACAGTGGTCCCGATGCAGGTTCCCGACC
>NW_015660499.1:1590887-1591267 GCF_001515625.1 Sinocyclocheilus rhinocerous | reverse complement strand
TTTAATGTTTTAAAATTTTATTTGTCTAGTTTTTTTTTTCTGTGGTATTTTTTTTGTTGATAAAACCATAGACATAAAACAGAATAAATATTTTTGACATCTAAATATTTGACTTAAAATTTGTTTAATGGAGTTTTTTATCTTATTGGAATCGGAATTAGGAATCGATAAGAATTGGACTCGATAAGCAGAATCGGAACCAGAATTGATCAAATTCAAACGATACCCAACCCTATGGAGCCAGATCGGCCTCAAAAATAATACATTTATAAAACAAAATTCATAAATGCACAGCACAATTTACATTTACAAAATCCGATTCGTAAATTCAAAACACAATTCATAAATACAGAAGTAAAAGCATAAATATTTCCCCAAAT
>NW_015660499.1:1542407-1589665 GCF_001515625.1 Sinocyclocheilus rhinocerous | reverse complement strand
ATGCTAAATCTCTTCGCTTGTGTGTGTTGTTCGAAATCTCCGAACACAGCAGCGTTGAGCTTCTTGAGTCTGTTCAGTAAAGAGTGTTTTGATTGGTGGATTAAAAGCTCACCGCGATTGGCTGAACGGAACATCCTCCAAAAAAATATATTTATGAATCTTAACCTGCCAGGAAGGTCTCAAAAATACCACACACAAATTCAAAGCAGTCCACGCATGTGTGATGATTTGCAAATGCAGATTCAACGATCCATAAATACATGTAACATCATTCATAAATGTGTGATGGAAATTAATTCAAGAACTTGATATATACATATTTGTGTAAACATTTTAAATTTATTTAGGTAAGATGCTTTTGTGTGAGCATTTGGGGAAATATTTATGCTTTTACTTCTGTATTTAAGAATTGTGTTTTGAATTTACAAATCTGATTTTGTAAATGTAAATTGTGCTGTGCATTTATGAATTTTGTTTTATAAATGTATTATTTTTGAGGCCGATCTGGCTCCATACAACCCTACTTATTAATTTATATTTTTGTCTTGTTTTCGAGTTAAAATAACAAAATATTAAAATATCGCCAAACAGCTGATAAAAACATCACAATAATCCACAAGTAACCTACACCACTCAAGCCCATAAAATTTTCATTTTGGGGTGAATTATTCCTTTAAGAAACACAGTGAAACAATTTCTAGGAGGAATTTTTTTTTTATTATTATTTATTGATTATCATTTAAAGATTATTTTACAAAAATGCAAGAGGATTATATAAATATACTATATTATATGCTAAAATATACTATATTTCAGTATATACAGTGGGTACGGAAAGTATTCAGACCCCCTTAAATTTTTCACTCTTTGTTATATTGCAGCCATTTGCTAAAATCATTTAAGTTAAATTTTTTTCCTCATTAATGTACACACAGCAAGACAATGACCCTAAGCACACAGCTAAAATAACGAAGGAGTGGCTTCCCAACAACTCTGTGACTGTTCTTGAATTGCCCAGCCAGAGCCCTGACTTAAACCCAATTGAGCATCTCTGGAGAGACCTAAAAATGGCTGTCCACCAACGTTTACCATCCAACCTGGCAGAACTGGAGAGGATCTGCAAGGAGGAATGGCGGAGGATCCCCAAATCCAGGTGTGAATAACTTGTTGCATCTTTCCCAAAAAGACTCGTGGCTGTATTAGATCAAAAGGGTGCTTCTACTCTAAATACTGAGCATGTGATATTTCAGTTTTTTTTTTTTAATAAATCTGCAAAAATGTCAACAATTCTGTGTTTTTCTGTCAATATGGGGTGCTGTGTGTACATTAATGAGGAAAAAAAATTAACTTAAATGATTTTAGCAAATGGCTGCAATATAACAAAGAGTGAAAAATTTAAGGGGGTCTGAATACTTTCCGTACCCACTGTACAAGTAAATATATTGTATGTCATAAAAATTGTATATAAGTATATTGTTGTGCTGTTTCCAGGATGTTACGAGTATTTCTGTTGTGTTGCTGGTGTTGCACTAACAACACTTGTACATTTAGATACTAAGTTATTTCCATCAATATATGCAAACTATATTGCAAGTCATGTTGGTAAGTCAACATCTGCCAGCAGCATGAATGCAGTGCAATAAGGCAGTCAGTTGTCAGCATCACAAAAGTCTATTTATCACTACACTCTTCATCAGTCGGGTATAAGAGTCTTAATGTGAAGTTTAATTTGCTAAATCACAAGGATCTCTTAGAAACAGCTGAACACTCGCTGTCGTTTAACACTGTAATGAATTATTAGATTATCAAATTATTATGCAAACCAAAATCTTTTTTCAACAGTGATGTACTTTGAGAGAGTCACACATCTGTCCACTGCAAAAATACATATAGTTTCATGAACCAACATTAATAAATTAATGTTTGATTTGTTAACATGATAATACATTAGGCATGAACTAACAATGAACATTTCTTTTTAAATTGTATTTATTTCTTACAGTATTTATTAATCTACCTGCTGGTAGTTTGTGAGTCGATGAAAAGCTAATAATTAAATCATAAAAAAAATAAGAAACTTACTAAAAAGTTCTTAAATATTTTATTTGTTTACCTACATGTGACGAAGAACTGTTAACGTGGAAATACGTTGTTAAATTATAATAATTAATAAATAATAATTTATTATATAATTTAAATTATCATTTCACCGCCTTTGTGCCAGTGTTTACCACTGTGTACGTGTAACGTTTCACTGCGATGCATGTCACACACTATATCAGACATTCCGTGGGAGATTTCTACACTGTTAAATATATTCTAAGAAATTTCATCAAATGAAGTTGGAACACTGGCACATTCTCTGAGTGAAGGTGTGTGAAGGAGACTTGCACTGTGCTGCAGATCAGTCTGTGATGTGAGTGCTTGTTGGCTGCTGGCGTGGCTGTCATGGAGTGGCAGTGAGTCATCAGACGTGTGTGTGTGTGTGTGTGGTCAGGTAGGTGTGTGTTGCACATGGAAAGCTCTGGCTTCTCCAGGCAGTCATGACAGAGCAAAGAGAAAGAAGTGACACAGCCATCTGCCTTCAGTCCACGGCCCACACCGCACCACACGCCCCGTCTGGAGACGCACACACTCACTTATTTAAAGGGGCCATGTTCTACACCTTCTTCAAATACAAGTCAAGGTTTCATGAACTTAAAAAAATCAGTCCACTTGATTTTGAATAACCACTTTAACTCTCTATTTGACTCTTAAAACAACAGGTTGTTTTTGCTACTGAACTTCTATATGTGACCCTGGACCACAAAACCTGGGGTATATTTGTAGCAATAGCCAAAAATACATTGTATGGGTCAAAATGATTGATTTTTCTTTTATGCCAAAAACATTAGGATATTAGGTAACGATCATGTTCCATGAAGATATTTTGTAAATTTCCTACTGTAAATATATCAAAACTTAATTTTTGATTAGTAATATGCATTGCTAAGAACTTCATTTGGACAACTTTAAAGGCGATTTTCTCAATATTTAGATTTTTTTTTTGCACCCTCAGATTCCAGATTTTCAAATAGTTGTATGTCAGCCAAATATTGTCCTATCCTAACAAACCATACATCAATGGAAAGCTTATTTATTCAGCTTTCAGATGATGTATAAATCTCAATTTCGAAAAATGGACCCTTATGACTGGTTTTGTGGTCCAGGGTCACATATGTAAATGACCTCCCTTATAATGCCTGCATTTTTACACATTTCTGCTCTTATAAACATTAAAGGCTAATGGTTAATGTCAAGTCCAAAATACAGACCCTGTTTTGCTTTTGATCTACTGTTGCAGATAATAATGCAGCCTTTCTAAAATCTTGAAAAAATAAATGTAGTAATTTAATGACATTCGGTGTCAAAAAAGTTAAAAATAAACAGATTTAGAAGTGCTGTATCAAATTTGTTAACTGAAATTAAGATAAAATAAAATACAAATTTTAGATGAAAAACCTAATCTTAGGAAAATGTTTTGAAAGTGAAAATTAGGCACTGAAATAAGTGACTGAAGTACACTACATCTGAAAAAAGAAATAAATATTAATGGAAATATTTAAAAAATAAAAACTAACAAAAATAACAAATTACTAAAACCTAAAGTAAAATGAAAAATAACTTTAAAATTAATTAAAATATGAAAATAAAAGCTCATTTAAAATGTTAATAAATACTATAACAGTTAAAATCTTAGAAACTGAAATAACTTTATTTTGAAGTACTAAAATTAAAATAAAAACGAAATAAAACTAATTATAAACTTTAAAAATGAAAACTAACAGAAACATTCAAATCACAAAAACTAATTCAAAATCTGAATAAATACTAAAGCAGTTCAAATCAATTTATTTGGAAAATTACTAAAACTAAAAGAAAAAAAAACATTAAAGCTACATAGAAATGTTTAAAAATGAAAGTAAAATCACTTAAACTTAAATTAATAAAAGCTAATAATTCAAAATATTAATAACAGTATAAAATAATACTAATATGACACTGCTACTTTCTGGTATAACATACACTTTACACCATCAAATACAACACAACTTTCCTTGTTGTATATCCTGTCATCATCCCAAAATACATCACATCATGGAAGTAAATTGAGTTGCAAATGCCATTTTATGTTGACAAAGTTTAAATTCAGATGTTAAGTCCATACACGCTGCTGTATAGTGTTCAGTATCTCCAGGATGCACACACACAAACCTACCCCTTACAGGAAACATTCTGCATTTTTACAATTTAAAAAAAAACTTTGTTTACTTTATTTTTATACCAGTTTTACAAATGAGGACATCCCCAAAGGGAGGTTTTTGGAGATTTTGTCAGGTTTAGCTCACTTTTGGGTACAAATTTGTCCCCAAAATATACACACACACACACTTCTGAAGTCTTGCTAGATGAAGTGAATGACTTGGACTCTGTTTAAGACTCGGAGCGCTGCATGTGTCTTCATCATCACGCCCAGTGAGCTGAAGAATTACTGCTACGGCTCTAAAAGCCTTCAATATAAAAGTCTCCAGAGGCTGCAAGAGGGCCACAGCAGCATCTCACCACTACTTCTCCAAATGTGCGGTGAAAGCTGATGTTAGACATTTTCATGACCACGTTTACATGCACAACATACAAATTTAGCCTTTATTCTGAAAAAAGAAAAAGAAAAAAAAAACATTCAGAAACAATTCAGATTTTTCCTTTATGCATGTTCATTACAATATACTGGAGTTTGGCCTTTACTGGATTATTGCAATCAGGTTAATGTATTGAAGTTGCGCTCATAATAATCATATTCGGATTAAAACAGAAATATGCTTATGCATGTAAACATGGCCTCTGTCTCTCATTGCAAGATTAGATTGCTTCAGAATTTTGACATTTTAACAAAGCACACTAGAAAATGAAGTTGTCATTGTTGAATGATTCCCGATAGGCTTTAAGGGCCGGGGAAGATCAGTGACGTCTCTCATTGATCACACTGGCTCTTGTGCTCTGAATCCCTCCAGTTCACATATTGAAGAAACAGATTTGTGGTATAAACCATCTGCTGTTTCTCATGAACACCTGTGAAATCATGACCCATCCGTTACACAAATCTGTGTCGACTGCTGTCACTCTAAATCTAATGCCATACCAGGGAAAAAAGAAAAACACCAAATATGCCAGTTTCAGCTTGGGTTTGTTGGCCATCCCGCAATGTCAAAACACAGCCAGTCACACTGACCTGAAAATCACATTTTTTTTAATTTAAAATTTTTATATAAAAATAAAGAGGAAATCACACCCACACACACAAAATGTTAAAAATATTTAAAAATAAAGAGAAAAAAAAAATTATATCACAAAATGTTAAAAATATTTAAAAATAAAGAGAAAAAAAAAAATTATATAAAAACAAATTTATATATAAACATTAAAAAATATTATATATTTTATAAAATATATTATATAAATTATAAATAAATGTATTATATATTATAAAAAATATAAAAAATGATATATAATAGAAAAAAACACAAATGTTAAAAAATATTCAAAAAGTAGACACAAAATAAATAATATTAATCTTAAAAATACACACACACACAATTAAGATATATAAAAAATACAAAATGGTTGCATATATATATATAGAGAGAGAGAGAGAGAGAGAAATATGAGTAAAATGAAAATGTATAAAATGAAAATATGACAAAATTATATATGAAAAATAATATACTAATATAATAATAAAATACAATTCAAAATTGCTAATAATTCAGGTTAAAATAAGGACAACTTCTGTCCTAATTTTTTGTCTCAATGGATATCATGTTTCACTGTGAAATAAACCACATTATCAAAGTTAAACGGTTTGTGAAAGCCATCAACATATGGACTATAACAATAAACAGAATTCATATCGTCATTGCTGCCATTGTAACATCCCTTAAACATAGTAAAAATCACTGTAACAGCCTCTGTTGGCTTACTGCTTTAATCAGTAGGCATTTGTTTCTACTCCAGCCTGTGTCACCTGCAGACGCATGCATCATTAACTCTGGAATGTACACACACACACACACACACACGGCATGCTGTTCAGCAGTTATGTGATCGGCATCACTCCAGAGGCTCTTCTCTACGGCCCGAGATAATTAAGAAATCGTCGCACAGAAAACTCAGAGCTACAACAGAGAAGCCGAGAGATTGAACCATGACATTTCTGTAGTATAAATCCTCATTAGTGCTTCTCTGGGAAAGTGTGAGACTTCTGGTGAATCCCATTTTTAGTACTTGCACATGTGTGACAGCCCATTAAAACGCTCGTTAAACTGACTGCAAGGCTCTGTTCCAACACCTAGTGAATGGCTTTGCTGTCTGCTGCCTACCTAGGCATCCTGATGTAACCTAATAAGTGATACACTCTACACAGACAGCAACTCTAAGCATCATACAAATAAATTCTCTTCAGGTGATGCGCATAAGAGACTCCACTTGCATTATTGTAGACTTTGACGTTTACACGTTGAGAAGCTTAACTTAATAAGAATTTAACTTTTGCAATTGGTCACTTTCGGTGTTGAAAAGAATCAAAATATATTTATAATCAGCATTTCTTATTTAATTATGAATGACTTATTTCCATTTGGTCTTTAAAGGAAAACTAGTCAGCAGAAAGTTTCTTAACCCTATAAAGCTGACTGTATTGTATTTAATACACACATTTCTGTGCCAGAAAATAATCAACAAGATCAACATTATTCAAAACTACTCATTAAATGTTATTTAAATTGGTCTTTCAAGGCTATTCTAGGAAGATGGACATAGCGCTAGCAACACCAAGGTCATGGGATCGATTCCCAGAGAATGCATGTACTGATAATATGTATAGGTTGAATGCAACGTAAGCACTTTGGATTTGATTTTTATGCATTAGGCGTCTGTCAAATTTATAAATGACAGTCCATGTACTCGACAGCACGCCACAGATGTGGTCCATAGACATCAAGGTAAAATAACCCAGATATTCCTTTAACACTCTCCTGGACTGAGGCCATATAGTTAATGTGATCTATAAGACAGAGAAGGGGAAGAGAAGGACACGGAAAGAGACTTTGGTAGTATAAATAAGAGTTACTACTTACTGAAATGACAGAAGTTGGCATCAGTGACAGACTTCATCGGCACTGAATACTGAAACACCATTCTGTGAATGATTAAAGTAAGTAGAAAACAAACTGCACTGGAAATCATAGTTCATTGCTGATAAACAAGTAAATACTGTAAGCAAACAAACAAATAACTGAACACAACTACTGCTCCAAACACAACCTATGGCTCAAGCAAACTTAACCGGGTTACTTGAACCTTCTGCTAACTGTATGGTTAAGTCAAAACTGCTTCCTCTAGTGGCAAGAAAACGTCACAACCAAAAACATGCAAGTCCACGTTGTGGATTGGGCTGTAAATCTGATCTAGACTCACATTTCCAGAACAAAAACTGCAGTTCCAACAGGGCAGCAAAAAGAATAGCAATGAAGTGTTCGCTAAAATGATCTAGAAAAAGACCTAGAGATTTCTTTAAAATAGAAGAACTGGAAAAAAACAAACAAAACAAAAAAACATTGAAAGCACTGAAACCAAAGTTCTGGTGTTAATAATACACATAAACTTTAAAGGTAATATTTAAAGTAAAAATATTATCCATCTACATACATAGACACTGCTGTTCAAATGTTTGGGACCAGTAAGATTTTTTAAGTTTTTAATGGAGTCTCTAATGCTCTTCAATGCTGTATTTATTTGATCAAAAATACAGAAAAAAAAAGTTAAATTGTTAAATATTATTGCAATTTCTAATATTTGTTTCCTATTTTAATATACTTTAAAATATCATTTATTTCTGTGATGTAGCACTGAATTTTCATCAGCCATTACTGCAGTCTTCAGTGTCACATAATCCTTCAGAAATCATTCTAATATGCTGATTTATTATCAGTTTTGAAACTGTCGTGCTGCTTAATATTTTTTTGGAACCTGTGATACTTTTTTTCTATGATTCTTTGATGAATAAAAAGTTAAAAAGAACAGCATTTATTTAAAACAGAAATCTTTTTTTTAACAATATAGGTCTTTACTATCACCTTTTATCCGTTTAACACATCCTTGCTGAATAAAAGTATTAATTTCTTTAAAAAGAAAAAATATACTGACCCCAAACTTTTGAATGGTAGCGTATATTGTAACACAACATTTCTATTTTGAATAAACACTGTTTTTTTTTTTTTTTTTTACTTTTTATCAAAGAATCCTGAAAAAATATCACCGGTCCCAAAAAAATATTAAGCAGCACAACTGTTTACAACATTGATTATAAATCAGCATATTAGAATGATTTCTGAAGGATCATGTGACACAAAAAACTGTAAATGGTAATGATGCTGAAAATTCAGCTTTGCTTTAAAACATTATATTCTGAAGTATATTAAAATAGAAAACTGTTATTTTAAATTGCAACAATATTTAACTTTTTTTTTTGATAAAAAAAAACATTAAAAATCTTACTGATCCCAATCTTCTGAATGACACTATATATTATATTTAATAAAATATGTATTAT
The DNA here is from genome assembly GCF_001515625.1 of Sinocyclocheilus rhinocerous. Classification (NCBI taxonomy): domain Eukaryota; kingdom Metazoa; phylum Chordata; class Actinopteri; order Cypriniformes; family Cyprinidae; genus Sinocyclocheilus; species Sinocyclocheilus rhinocerous. Next base: position 1,581,018 of record NW_015660499.1, on the reverse strand, counting down.
ATATTAAAATATATATTATTTATTTTTCATCATTAAGAGACAAATAAATCTCATTGAACTTAAGCAGCTCAACTCCTACAAACCTGGTCAAATTTCTGTTGCATTTATTACACAATTGAAACACATAAATCAAATATGAATACTAAGGGTAGTGAAACAGGGTAACAAAAACAATAAATAGGCAAACACAATAATTTACGGTCCCAAACAAAGGCTTTGGAACGCATATATGCTGTATGAATAAAATAAAACCGATATACGGCTTAAAAATAGCGTTCCCAAACATTTCCAGTCCATGAAAGCAGTCGTTGTGAAACGCTGTGCAGGAAGTATGTTGGTAATTGCATGCAATCCAACAGCCAGCAAGAGCTAGTGCAGCACCAATGCATTCATTTCCCGTCTCCTTTTCTCGTATGGTGGGAAAAAATATGCATGCCAAACGGACAGATAAATAAAAAAAATCAAGGGCCCAGAGTAAAGAGGAAGTTGATATGTGTTCGAGGTGCGCACTTCTGCTGGTTTGAGGTGAGAGTATTAACAGTGGAGAGCGTGACTATTTATCACAGTGAGCGTGTAGAGACGGGTTTCCCAGGCGTGTGCTTCCATGGTGACAGCGTGATGCATCACATGCTTTCAGCGGCGTGTGTGGATCCATCTGCAGCCACCTAAGAGACGCAGATGACTGCCGCAAGAGACACACGGGAATCTGCACTTCTTTAAACGTACCGTTAGTTACCCGCTATTCGCCCCAGCGATGTGCTTGAATTCCTTGGAGGATTCTGAGAAAACATCTTTACGAGCAGGAATCAACATTCAGTTGTCAACAGGGTGACGGCGTATCCTGAGGGAAAGCCATAGCGGGACGGTCTACAAACGGACGGATGGATATCTCGGACCGAAACAACCAAAAGTTCAAAGGTGGATGCCAAGGTGAATGTTTATAGTACCATCAAACCAAAAACAAGTCCTTCTTATGTTAGGCAGAAAGTACATTGTCATTTTGTCCCAGTAATAAAAATTTAAAAATAGAAAATCCATTTGAAATGATGAGGGTCTGAAGTGCACACCACTACGGATGATGTCATTCTTCCACTTAAGCTGGAGCCAATCAGATTCCATGACATGATAGTTCATTAGAATAACATATTCCAGCCTGAAATTATTTGGTTATTTATCAATCTATGGTGATAACATAAGCAAAAAAAAAAAAAGGGGGGGGGGGCATTGCAAGTAAACAATGGGATTCATTCATGACGCACAAGTGAAGTGAATTATTGGTAAATCCGTTCTTGCGTAAATGCTCATTTCACATTCAATTCGATGAAATATGAACACCTGAAATTATTTACTAATCATTTATCAATATGTGATAAATGCTAATGAAAAAGCATAAAGGGGGCATTGCAAGTAAACACTAGGATTCGATCATGAAATACAAATAAAATGAATAGCTGGTAAAACTGTATGTAAATAGTCATTACACATTCAATTCGATGCAACAGTTGAAGTAAAAACTGAATAATATGGTAATCATTTATCATTACTTGATGAAAACAAAAGCATATGGGGGCATTATGAAGTAAACACTAGGATTCATTCATGAAACACGATGAGAATGAGGGGCCCTTTACACGTAAACTTTTCCGTTTTTGACTACATCGTTGACGTGTAAACGTAGCCTGAATCGTTTGCATACAGTAAACGGTCATTTCACTTTCAATTTGATGCAACCATTAAAGAAAACAATTCTGATCCAGATTCATGAATGACGTCCGTTATGAATGACGAGTAAACAATCATTTGTCTACATAACTTTCATTCATCAAAATATTAATGGATCATTGAAAGCCAAAATATTATTAAATTTTATGTTGATATTACAAAGTATAAATGTGTGCATTCAAAATATGATTTTACTTTCACTATCTTATGCTCAAGATTTTATACATTTACATAAATGGCCCTTTTTTCTTTTACTAAAACTCAACTTTCTTTCCTTCAGGTCACCAAAACAAGCGTAACTATGAGGGAAAATATTTTTAGAGCAGCTCTGTTTAGTTGCATTTAGTAATTTAGGCTTTTGCTAAAATTGATGACATTTACTCATTTTTATGCACGGTCAGGCTCTGAATATGTTGGCTATTCATAAAGGACGTTCAAGGTGCCTCAACATCACAGGATCAGACAATGTTCCTGGGTAGTCCATCTCTGAAATTATCTGGAGTGTACGGATCAAACTATCTAAAACACGAGATCTAAACACAACTCCTAACATGTACACAAGCCATAACAACAATAAAAATATACAGCAAAGGAAATGAATACATTTACCAGACAGGACATCACAAACAGACCATGAGAGTTAGAATTTTGACCGGAACCAGAAACTATCATTATGAAACTATTACATTTAACACATTTTAAGATCATAAACAATAATACTGGTTTAATAACTGCATAAATAATTGCCAAAAAGACAATCTGACTAACTTTGTCATAATTATAATTATATATCTAATTGCAAACGTGATTGTGATTGCTGCAAGAGTGTGTGTGTCTCTCTAGCTCAAAGTAATTCTGTCAATGTTAGCAGTCTGTCAGAGCCTCAGTCATTAATTAACTTTATAGGATTGCTCTATAAAAGCTTCCATTTTGTTAAGTGTAAAACAATTTAAGGCATTACTGGAAAGAAACTGATGGCGAAAGAGGCTTATGGTATTAAATCTAGTTACGACTGATTATTTTTCCTAAGGTTTGATATATGATGTAGCATCTGGAAGACAATGAACGTCACAACATGTCAGGTCTCATTCATGAAGCACATGAGGAATTAACTTCTGTGCAAACTGTTCATGAAATCCGTTCTTGTATTAATTGTTGGACAGAATTGCAATAGACAATTTATACAAGAACGGTTTACAAACGCGAGCGGAAATATTCAATTAAATGTGAATAGTTCTTTGAATGTTTGACAGAAATTAGCTCTGCTCATGTATTGCGGGCAAATATGTTACGTAGATTTGAATGCAAGTCTGATTAATCCCTCTATATGTTTGCTAAATAAAAATGCAAGCACACACAGAGTTGCCAAAATGTTCAGGGACACACATATATATATATATATATATATATACACACACACATTGGCAAAGACACACACAAAACAAAACCAACAAAGCTAAAATTACTTCAAGTCTTTGTGGAACGACTTAAGAGTTCTAATCAGTTAATAACGGAATAAACTCTGGATCATTTGAAAATGCATCTAAAAGTTATGTCTGAAAATACTGGAAAACGGCATGAGGTGAACAACGGTGCCACAAACCAATTTATAAAGCTGCAATGCTGGAAGAACAAAAACGCCGTGAAAACTCAAAAGGTTAGGCACTGAAAAACAGGTGGAATGGATTGGAAAATGACCTGGCGATGTCACACGGTGTGGATGTCAAACCCTGATTGGTTAGAGTTCTTCATAGTCTCCGCCCTCACTGTTTCCTGGTCCGTCTCCACCTGCCAGGAAGGCCTCAAGATCGTCCACAGTTCCTGCTTTCTTGGTCCTTGAAGATTTCTTCTTCTTCTTTTCTTTCTCGTCTCCTGTTCCCGGCTCATCTTTTTCCTTTTTCTTGTGTTTGTGTCGTTTCTTGCTGCTTTTCTCGTCCTCCTAGAACAAAAACAAGATTTTTCCCTTTTTATTTCACTACATATAAAGACAGTTTGTGCACAAGCAACGAAATCTGATGGCACGAAAACGTTTTAATAAGAGTAAATTATCAACCAGTATATGCTTTTTGATCGCTGATGCCGATATTGAGAAGGCTGACTGGTGTCCAAGTGTAATGCTGTTATATATAATACCATTTAATGATAACAAATAAGATGCAAATAAAATTGGCGCCATTAAATTAATACTTTTTTAATTGTATAGATTTAGCTGTATTTGACATTAGTTCGGTTCAACTATTATTTTAAATTGCTTTGAAACAAGTTGTATTGTATAAAGCACTATACAAGTAAACAAGATTTGACAAAATGTGCCAAAAATATTATAAAATAAGCTGGACGCTGTTATTTGACAAGCTTGCTGGTACATTTTGGAAGTGATACACATGTCCGCTGCTGCAAAACTCAAAAATAGTCAGTTATTTGCCTTGGCTGATATATCAGTCACAATCAATCAGTAATATGGTCAGGTTTTTAATATCTTACCTCTTTGCTTTTCTTTTTCTTCTTTTTCTTGTCCTTTGTGGAGTGTCTGCTTTCATTATCTGCAAGATAACACACACTTGGAAGTTATGCTGTTATTGGATTACTGGAGTACATTTGACAAGAAAATATTATTTCAGTCTTTCTACTTCAAAATTTCATGTTTTTTTAATGTGCTACTTGCCGTTTCGTTTTTACACAAGTACAATTTCACGATATGATTCGATTTTGACTCACTAGCTTGCGATTCTATTAGATTCCGATTTGATTCAATATCGATTCTTTTGGAAATATATCAGGTACAGTACATGGCAAATTTTCTCAAGGAAAAAAAAATTCTCTAAACTAATGCTGTAAAATATACATGAGTAAGCTGGTACTACATTATAATATTGTATACAAACACCTAAATTACACTCAATTAAGTTTTTATAATAATAAAGTTATAATATTAACAATTACATAATTGTATTTGTACTCAAATTCGTTTTTTTGAAATATAAACATAAAAATGGTGGCTGTCATAAAAACTTGACGGATTTATTCAAACATAAATATTGAAGCAATGAATTTGCAGTGCTCTGCCCTGTGTTAGTCTCACCTATCCTATCTTAAAAATATGCACCAATGTTTTCAATAATCCACTAAAAGGAATCTTTTTTTCATCTTGAGTGTTAATTAAATTGACACTTAAATTAACCGTAAAAAAGTATGACATATTTCAGTGACTGATTAAATAATGTAATCTTGACTTATCTTGTACTACAAATACACACACACACACACACACACACACGCACACATGCACACACACGCTGTTATATGCGTTTTGAAAAGTGGGGACATGGGGTAATGTCCTGAAAAGTCACCTTCTCCTTGTAATACCTATGTTATACCCTTGTCATTATACAAATTTATGTCCTCATTTGTCACAAAAACGCACAATTTGTCACAATTTATGTCCTCATTTGTCACACACACAAAAACACAAACACACGTTATTTACTGAACATACCTTCCTGGTCTTCACTGCTGTCTTTACTCTTAGGTGTCATCTCTTCAAATCCCAGGCCGAACAGGTCAATACCACTGTTGAGGGTCTTAAATGAAGCGGCAGCAGGTTTGGGGGGCTCTGGGAGTCCAGCTAACACAAACCCATCATCCGACCGGTCAGATAAGTCATCTCGTGCAGAAAAAGTGCCCTACGCAAAACAGATGAAGCATAAAATATGAGACTGAGCGGGAATTATTTGGTGGCAGTGGCAAAGTACTTATTTAATATCTAAATGGTCTTTTGTGGGCTTTTCTTATAGAGTGCATTTATTAGATGGTTTATATTTATTTGAGAACAAAAAGCATAAAACACTTTCATTACTTGAAGTAAAACAATAGAAAAACGCAAATAAAAAAATAACAAAAACTTTATTTCAGCTATTTGCCAACTAAACATTTCTCATTTCTCAAGTAAAAAAAAACAAAAAACACTTTTTTTTTTAGAAAAAATAAAAAGCTTTCTAGGATTAAAATGTGAAATGTGTAGAAAAAATAAAAATATATATATACATGATATAAAAATGACAAAATACACAACAAAATTACAAAAATGAAACAAAAAAAACCTGAAAAGGGGAAAAAAAAAAAAAAAAAAAAAAAACTAATTCAACAAACAAAAATATACTAAAATTAGACTAATTGTGGAATAGCAGGCTGTGGCTTAAGATTTCATCAGTTGATTATTTAGTCATAAGCAAGCAACACTAATCAAGAACCTAGAAATTGTTTTCTACCTTCTTGATCTTGTGTCCGTCAAACTCTTCGTTCTTAAAATCAGGGTCGTCCATGACAAATGAAAGCATCTGCTGAGCGACTGGAGCCTCTTGGTCTGAATCTGAGTCGGCCTCAACAGCGCCTCCTGTCTTCAGTCGCTGCACTGCAGGTCCTGCTGGGGTTTTCAGGCTTTGGGGTCTCTCAGCTGGTTTAGACTTGGTTTGCAGCTGTTTGACAGAATTCACTGTAGATCTAGAATTGAGAGTCAGATTCCACAGAAAATATGAGGAAACAATCTTGACTCCAAATAATTATTCATTAAATCAGAGATCTATCCATCTGTCTATCCGTCCAGCCATATATCCATCTATCCCGCAATCATCCATCCATCCATCCATCCATCTGTCTATCCGTCCAGCCATATATCCGTCTATCCCCCAATCATCCATCCATCTATCTATCTATCTATCTATAGCTCTGTCATTCTATCTATCAATCTAGCTCTCTGTCATCTCTCTATCCATCTCTCCATTCCATCTATCCATCTCTCCATCCATCCATCTCTCCATCTATCCATCTCTCCATCCATCATTCTCTATCAATCTGGCTCTCTGTCATCTCTCCATCCATCTCTCTCTATACATCTATGGAAATCACTTGTGCCAAGGTAGCATTAATTGAAAAATAATATCAAGAAATGAAAATTGGCTATGACTTTATTAAGAGTGATTTAATTAAAGTAAATTAGACAAGTCTCTCTGCTGATGGAATTATTTCTATTTCAGAAGCTCATCAACAGTGAGGGAAATTAATTAAAAATGTACAACAAATCTTCAGGAAAATGTGGTCAGGTCTCAACATGTCTGCATCTCACTGAAGTCTTTCTATTAAAAGTATGATGCATTTGACACATCTGCAGGTGGTTTCTTACCCCTTTGAGTTTGGGCCTGATCCAATGCCTTTGTGCTGGGCAGCAGAGGGCAGAGATGAATCTTCCTCCTCTTCATCACTCGTGAGTGTGACGCCCATGCTCGGGACCGCCACTTTAACGGCAGGCTGGGACAGCGCTCTGTCATCCGGATCTAAATCATCCTGGAAGCCGGAGACCAGAGGATTTCCCCGTCCCTCACCATCACTGAGGAAAAGACAGGAGAGCTCTCAGAAGCTTAACATGAGATCAAATTTAAACTCATTTACTTTCTCAATAAATGCCTCTTTTGCTGTGATCAATGCATCAGACTTAGAAGAATACAAACATTTTTATTTTACACTTTTTTTTCATTGTTCCTCAAAATTCTCTACTTTCTTCATCTCTAAAAAACAAACAAACAAACAAAAAAAACCTCATTCCGAGGCAGAAAAATCATGTTGGTCTGAGCAAATGAAAAATCCCACCTGTAATCCTGTCCAGCATGATTATGAGCTGCTGAAATTTCTACAGTAATACTGGAGGGATGATTTTTGCTTTTAGAAACAAACTGCATGTTATAACAGCTCACCTATCACTGTCCAGGATGGGAGCTGATGCTGGAGGTTTGTTCTTTGATTTAACTGCTGTTCCACCATCTTCCAGAAAGGTCCGTTCCATGCCCACCCCCGGCACAAAGTCATCCACACTCTTCACCTTTCCAGAGGGCTTCGGGTCTTCAGAGCCCATAGGTTCTGATGAAGATAAAAAGACCAGAAAAGGGTTTAAAATGCTTTTCTAGCTTCATGGCAACAGGTCAACATTTGTACGTTTACACGTTTTAACAAAATGCATGTTTATTGAAATCATATTAATTGCGTTAAGTAATGGCAAGATGCACAAATTGTTACGCACCTGCAAAGATCAGATATTTATACCATATTTACAACTAAAACATATTTGACTATTTTAGTTTTTCATATTATTAAATTCTATTAAACTTTTATTATTAATTATTTTAAAAAATGGTTAATATAAATGTAACGTTATTAGGTTAGTCTGTCATTACACCTCAAGCATCAAAAGAAAAATATTTTATGAAACAGAATATATTTTTTAAATTGCATTAATATAAAATGCAAAAATTATGTTACACTACTGCAAAGATTCAACATACTTGACCATTATGGAATTACAGAATTTTCCTGTTATAAAATTCTATTATACATTTATTATTAATTATTATAATTATTCTAAAAAAGGTTAATGTAAACATAACATGATTTGCTAAATCTGACAATACACCTCAAGCATTAAAATTTTATTTATTTAAAAAAAAAAACATTCAATCAGGCTCATTTCCTCAACAAATTTTTATAAAAAAATCAATATCTCTTTGGATTTGAGACTTTAGTCTTTGCAACTTTACAGATCTTCTTTATGCACCAAGAGCTTGTAACACTCTAAAGAGAAAGGAAAAAATGAAATCGCATCATATGACCCCTTTAATGTAATACAGTAATAAAAATCAGCCTGATTATTTTGATTAAATAAAATAAGCAATACAACATTCAGTACTAGTAATTATTTTTTAATAATACTACAAACTCACAAAAAAATTTTAATGTCCAGGGCTGCATTTCCCAAAAGCATCACAAGCCTAAATTGATAGTAGCTCCATTGGTGGCAATGGGTCTACGATGTACTTAGGCTTACGATGCTTTTGGGAAATGCAGCCCAGTTTTGGTCCTAAAATTTCACCAAAACACATGAACCATAGTATGGAAATTAATATATGAATATATCTAAAACCTGGACCATCTGTGATGCTGAATGAATGATTAATGATAATTTATGTTATTGTGGCATCTTTAATGCCAGTTTAGACATATGGCAAATTGGGAAAAAAAGGGAAATTTTATGAAACCAAACTAAATTAAGAAATCTAAATATTTGCATATGATGTTTTGAATATAAAATGTAATACAACATGATTTGACACACTTTCTGTTTCTATGTGTTGACAGGAAGTGCATTAGCGTCCTTCTGATTGGCCCCATCCCCCAGGATCTGCAATGCAGCAGCAGATGCACTGGTGCAGAGCTGTGCGTGTGTTTGTCAGTCCAACGGTCTCAGTAATGACTGTGCAGCGGTGGCTCCATTGTTGCCTGATAATGTCTCATTGGTATTCAGTATATAAGGCAATGAACATAGTCCCTGGACGACAGCACCTTTTTACTAGAGTTCATAAAGTCACACTAGCAAACCTACACACACACACACACACACGCGCACACACACACACACACACGCGCAAACACACACGCGCACACACACATGCGCACACACAACAAAAACTTACGATTACGAAATGAGTTCAGGTAATTTTGGTCAGACCAAGAAGGTGATGTACTTTTTTTTATTTTTTTTTTTACAAATAATTTAGCAGATTTTTAACTCTACTTCTACAAAATGATGAATAAAGAATGTGAATGAGGTGTTTTTGCCTTTTCATGTTTTTATTCAATTTAAAATGGTGCTGTTAATCAAATTGTTATATATTCGTTATTAATCGTAATTGTACAGTACTATTATATTTTGTACAGTACATGCAACGGCAACTTTTCATTATTTGAAATAAAATAAACATAAATTTTAATAAAATAAAATAAATAAAAAAAAGTTGCCAAGGCATAATTTCTCATTTTCATTTAGTTTAACTTGAAATACTAAAATAACTAAAATTGAAATAAAAAGCAGTAACTTTGTACAAAACTTTAAAAACATGAATAAAAATGATGAACACACACAAAACAATTACTCATAGTTAAAGTAAAATTAAAATGAAAACAGTACATAAAAAAAATCAAAATAGTCAAAATATTACAGGGTTTCTGCAGGTTTTAAGGAAGGTAATTTTAAGACTTTTTAAGACTAGGAATAAATTGAATGGAACATGATATGTCAATATGGTCTCTAACAGGGTTTTTTCCTGGGTCAAAAATGGTCGGTGGTGGGTCATCCACACACACAGTAAAAAGTACCCTACCCATGTGATCTGCGAGTCCAATACTTACAATTCATTTTAAATAAATGTAAAGAAACATTTATGTTTGTGATTTCTGCTCATCCTTTTTATTCATTAAATCAAAAAACCATCACTGTCAGGACAGATAATAAAACAAAGTGCTTACAACTATTTTACATGTAAACGTCACCATTACCAAAGTATCGTTAGAAAAGTAGCATTAAAAATGTAACTAAAAAATGTATTTCACTAATAGTCTAATTTTTTACAATATACAATTGAATAAAATTAGCAGCTAGTTAACAAAACTTGCTTTGTGCTTTGTTCTGGTTTCACCTCACTCCAGTCTAAATTATTTTGTAGGTAATTTACTACACATTGTCATATAAAGACCATGAAAATACTGTAGATTATTAAGGCTAAATCTTACTAACCACTCTTGCTAAATGGGGTAACAATTACGATCTAATTTCTGAGGTGTTCTGAGTAAATGATTTATACACTGATTCAGACAGTGATGTATCATGAGTTCAGTGTTGAACAGATCAGTTGTTTTAACCATTCAATAAAATGAATCGGTTCAAAAGAGTCATTAGAATCGGACATTAGCGGACGTTGACGCTCTCTGCTTTTTCTCTCCCTCAGTTAACATGCGTGCTTTCACACGTGCATAAATCACATTAACTGATCAAAAAAAGCTTTGGCGGGACAAAAATTCACTTTGGTGGCCGCCAAAAAAATTTAAATGCAGGAAAAAAACTGTTCTAAATGTAAATGTCTTGAATTGGCAACACTTCAAAGTCTGAACACACAACCTCCAAAAGTTTATAATTCATTTGACAAAAAAGTCTGAAGATTCTTAAATCAAAATACATTTACTTGAGAAACAAAATGACAGGAGATGAATCTTGTTTTCTGAGAAATAAGTTTATGATTAAAACAAACAATTATGTTTCAAGCACAAACTACTTAATTCTGTTCAATTTCACAGAAAACAAGATGTTATATCTTCAATTTGCATCTCAAGTAAATGTATAATGATTTAAGGATGTTTAGGTATTTGTACTGGAAAACAAAACCGAAAAACTGAGATGCAACATTTAATGCCATGACTTTATGAATTTAAGATTTTCCGCTCCAATTTCAGATCTTGATTTGTAGAGGGGCGAATTAAGACCTGCAGAAACCCTTTATTAATAAAAACTATTATATCAACGCTACTATAGTAGCACTGTTCTGTACTGACCTGGTTTGTCTGGTGACGCCTCTGCAGCGGACGATCCGAACAGGCGTGAGATGAAGCCTCTTTTTTTTCTGTTAAGTATATTTATACACATATATATATATATATATATATATATATATATATATTTACACTATATAAAATTGTGTTATTAATAATATTAATTATTATTCTACTGTATTATAGAGTGCTATTATTATTGTTGTTATTAATCCTATTATAAAATAGAATAATATATATTATTAACAGTAGTGACAACAAGAGCAATAACAAAGACAATAATAATAATTATTGTTTTATTTTATAAAATAATTAATAATAATAATGTAATTTTATTAATGAAAAAAGACTAAATATATTACTGTTGTAAATTATAATTAATCTGTAAAATAAAATAAAAAAATATATATATAGTTAATACACCGGTATGTGGTGAGGTTTACACTAACATGTCATAGTTCTGGTCCTCGGTCTCCTGCTGAACACTGAGCTCTTCTAGTGTGGCATCGATGTCAAGCTGATTTGTCTCCAGTTGCCGTAACAGAGTCTCCCTCTGCAAACACAAACATCACATCAAACACACTGTAAACTCCCAGGACATCAACACTGACCTCATTTTTACTCAAGTAAGCACTTTCTAAATCTTCTTTATTATTTCTAAATTAGGAGGAGGACTGGAAATTAATGGGTAGAGAAATATGCAAACCTTCAAGCTGTCAGCGCAACTTTTTCTGAAATACACAGACTATCCAATAACCAGGGGTGCACATAAGTGGTGCACAGGTGCGTATGCATGACCAAAATAAAAAATACGCTGGGTAAATAAGTTCACACCGCTCATTTGCGACAGCTGTTAATGCACAATCACCGTTTTAGATCAACTTACTGTAATAATGTACATGATTTCCATTCGAACCGAATGCATAAATCTAGGCTATGCACTGCTGGTATACAAAGCAAAACGCAAACCTGTGACATTTCATTCGCTTACGCACTTTACTCGGCAGCGCCAAAACAGGCAGTGCAGATACTTACTCGATGACAACCCGCCAAAATAAAAGCTTGCTGATTTTAGGTTTGAAAATGTTAAATAATCATTAAAAAAAGTTAAGGGAAAAACTGAAAATGAAAATATTAGCATTGTATTTTTAAACATACTGTACATTTTTTTTATTTTTTAATACTCATACACTTTATTTAACACTCAATACTCACTTTTATTTTAAAATATAATAGTATTATCAAAGTTTATTATTATTATTATTATTATATTTAAAAAAACTAAAAGTGCAATAATACTATTTTTTATTTATTTATTATAGTTATATTTAATGGGTCACACTATGTGCAGGGTGAGCACCAAAACAAATCTCCAGGTGCTCTCTTGAAAACTACATTGAAAAACTTGTGCACCCCTGCCAATAACTGTTCTTAACCGGACAGAATTGATACTTGGGGTAAGAAGTTTGTTCAAAGTCATGGAAGTTAGAAGTGGCCTTTAAACGTTGACTGAAAAAGATAGCAAGGAGAGGAAAACAGATCTCGGCACAGCACTAAAATTTTCATGAGATTGACATGCTGTGGTCGACGGACTGATTCTGAGCAGCGGGATTTGCATCACGTTTACTGCAGCAAGTCTGAACAACTTAGTCAAGCTGTTCTACCGACAACACTATTGACAAATATTAAACACTCCTGTATAACAGGAGATCTAAACAACAGTGTCCTGCAGATAAAAGAGTCATAAACAGACTTGTTAAATATCCAAAACAAAACCCCGTGGCACCATCCTGATATGGTATCTGATACTTTTATGAGCTATAGAGGTTGCATCTGTATTTATGATCTTGTACAACTGGTTAATTGAACTAGACTAGAGAAGTTAATTAACCAGTCCTCCAACCTACTGACTATGGAGTAACCTCAGGAAGAGCCTGAGACGCTGACACATAAGACACAGCAGTCGCTATTGATCCCCGGGCTAATTTCAACCTACCTTATTAAGTAATGCCATTCAGTCAGTCTCTAGAGATGCATAACGAGAATACAAATAAACAATGGACTTTAACTTTACTGCTAAAGCAGGGGTGCTCAAATCTGCTCCTGGTGGTCCACAGCTGCCTACTGAGTGCTCTCGAGAAGACCTTACTGTAGGCTTCCTGCAACATTTGACCAATTAATTTCCATAACTTGTGTGATTAATAAGGGTGCTGTTATTGTTAACGAAAACTAAAAGTAAAACTAAAATGATTAAAAATCACTTTCAGTAACTGAAATAAAGCTGAAATACAATAAAATATAAATATTAGATGAAAAACATTGGCAACTAAATGAAATAAAATAAGTTGAAGTTGAAGTACTAAGACTAAAATCAAAATGTAAAAATAAAAGCTATATAAAAAATATAATATAAAAAACCTAATACTAATAAAAACGTAAAAAGTGCATGACAAAAATACTAAAATGTTACGATAAAATTATTTAATTATAATGAAAACTGAAAATATGAATATAAAAGCTAATTCAAAATATTAATAAATACTATAAAATATTAAAATAATAAAAAAATATCACTGGTTTAATTAAAATCCTTTAAATTGATTAAAAAAAGTGTAGAGATTTAACTTTTTAAATTTAAATTGATATCAATTTCTAGCTAATGGAATATTTTAGAGCAATGCACATAAAAAATACAAAAATGAATTTTTTGATGGAATTTTTCATTACAGACTTTAAAAATTTCATTCATTCCTGTGACTTTTCCAGGTCAGGAAATCACAATTTAAAATACAGTAGTCTCATATTTCTAGATTTTCAATGACCATGGGAGCTACTGTGATTTCAGAAATCGTAGTTATGATGTGAATTCAAGGGATTTTGCTCAGAATTAACTAAATTATAATAATAATAATAATGCATCAGGAAATTTCATATTTCTCTCATTTTCAGTTCCTGACACAGACAGAACCATTTCAGCACTAGTACAAAAAAAAAAAAAAAAAAAAAAAAAAAAAAAAAAACACCGCAGAAAACAAACAAACAAAAAAACTCATGGATACATCTCTATATTTTTTCACAATAGAGCAATGTCCAGGCATCCTTAGAATGCTATTTTCAATGCTCTATAATTTGGGTGACACTCATTCTATTTCTGCATACTGCTTTGAAAAAAAAAAATAAAAAAAATTGCAGTATGTGAATTGGAACGCAGCCCTGAAATCTACAGCAGGTGTGTTAGTGCACGGCAGCAGATCTCCAGGAGAAGCATAAAGAGCCCCTGCCATGATCCAAAAACTAGAAGTCTGAATGAAATCAAAATCCTTGTGTAAGGTATGTGAGGATTCCACTTGAAATGATGCTAAAACTAGACAAACATTGACCCGAGAGCAAGTGTTCATCTCTGACTTTGAGAGTTTTCTCTGACCTGCAGCTGCAGGAATGGGATGTTGAAGAAGCGATGGAGGTATTTGAGACCAAAGCCGTTTTTCATGGAGGACTCGGCATAGTGGATGTAGGAGGAGCCCGGCGGTCTAAAATGAAAAAGGATTATGGGATTAGGGAAAAGTTGGCTGTTGGGGAAAAGTTGGCTTTGTGTAGGTTATTCACGAAAGACAGATCTTCCCAGTATTTCATAAAATGCTTCCCATTGCATGATTTATTAGCATAAATTGCTAAATTGTTTCACATGGGCAAAAAGACTTCATTTTTCAATGTCAGATAATCAAGGAGGAGAAACTTTTAAGGTAACTGTGCAATTTTAATTTGTTAAAATGCTTTCCCATTTGTAGACGGGCTTACTGGAAAACATTAACACAGAAAAAATGATACTTTTTTAGCCATCTGACATATAAACTTTAGGCTCAACCAATGGCATGAGTATGAGGCGAGACTACCTTTTTGAAATTCAAAGGTCTTCACGACAACCCATCAAAATAAAAGTTTAACTTGAAGAAACTGTGACAGAAATATATTACTACTGTCCAGTAAAAAGGTCTTCTCAAAGTAACAAACATTTATTTGTTTAAATTTTAACAGTAACCCTTTGTTGTGCAGCATTTGCTTTACCAAAGAATAAAAGGAACTGTTCAATTTAAATTTGATGACATAATATAAGATCAATTAAATGTTTAATGTTTTATACCTTTATTTGATTACCGCTGATTATGACAATAAATTTGTATTAAATCCAGAAAAATTAAAACAGACAACATAGAATTTCTTGGGGAAAAGCATTCATAGGGCCCTATTGTAAAACTAATTGTAAAAATTTTAATAAATTAAAGTTTTAGGAGTATTTTTTTAATTCTAAAATTTTGAAATGTATAAGTTAAATTTATTAGATATGCTTTTTGATTTTTTAAAATTTAATTAAACCATTCAAACAGAAAAATAATTATAATTTTAAAAAAACTCTAGAGAAATTAAAATGGGAAACACAGAATTTGGGGAAAATACAACAGAATTTGCAAAAAAAAAAAAAAAAAACTAAAATGGATTCCATAGGGGCATAAAATTGAATTTTTGTGAAACTTTTAATAAAATGTTGTTAAATTGTACACATTTCAGGATTTCAATTAATTAGACATGCTTTTTGATTACTAGCATTTAACATAACCTTTCAAACAGAATCCAGAAAATTGGAAAAATGGAATTTGTGGAAAAAATAAAACGAAATTTAGTAAAAAATTTACAATATTTTACAGGTCCCAACTTCAAGCATGGAGTTGGACTAAGATGGTCCGTAAGCCCCTTGTTTTGAGTGTTAATCTTGAACTGCCCACCTGTTCAGACTGTTGATGAAGTCTCTGATGTCGTCGGGTAAGATGACCCTGTGCTCGCCCATGTCCCGCTGGTTACCCAGGACACACACTGGGATGTGTGTCGGCACTTTTGGCAACTCCCTAAGGATGTAGTTGAACGTCCTACAGCAAAAACAAGAGTCTGCGATTCATATGAAACATACTTTGATGTGATTTCCTTGTGTAGTGCACAGTTTTATACATTAAAGACATACCTCTTAGATACACATTTATAAATCAAAAACTATATCTAAAAATGTGAGTTTTAACATTTAGTGCAGTTTGGGATATTTTTAAACTGATTCATCAAATCATCTTATTTGCATTATTGGCCAGTACTCCTAGACTTCAGACCACCCACACATACGTTGGCAAGACACATAGCAGAAATGCCAGCAAGCAGCATTAAAAAGCAAAGCAGTAAATGTATTGTCTTGTTTGTTCGTCTACACTGGCCTGACAGCAGCATAAAAACCAAGCAGAAAAATAATCAAAGTAATTCTATCTTTATCTGGTAAACGATTCTGACCAGAAAAATCAAGAACGCAAAGGGTAGACCAAGATCACAGCCAACATTCATTTAGTGAGCTGAGCCCCATTTTTCGTACATGGATCACTGAGATAGCTGAATTTCATTGATGATTTGACACAATCCTAGATTGTCCCATTCTTCAAATCTTAAAGGTGGGGTAAGTGATTTCTGGTAGCCAATGTTGACATTTGAAATCACCAAAACAAACACGCCCCACCCCAAAAGGGTCTCGCCTCTATTTTGATAGCTCTGCCCCACACATACGTACGCAACCCAGGCAACGATTAGTTCTGTGATACAAAGCAAAACCAATGTTATACTGTGTCTAGAATAATTAGACTATTCATATTTAATAATGATCATTCGAGCGCTCAGTCACATACACACTCATTGAAATCATACAGCCGCCTTCTATCGTATCACACACAGGACCAAACTGATTTCTCTTTTGCAGTTTTCAATAACTAGATGGCACTGATATATCTGCCAGATAAAACAATAAACACAATATAGCTTGATCTCAGCCAGATGATCATGTATTTCAGTGGTTCTCAATTACAGCATATTTCGTACGTTTCTCTTATCACTTCAGACGTTTGTTCTATTCGACAGTAAGTGCCCTGCAAAGTGGACATCACAGTATATTCCGCCATGATTCCAGTTCGAAGCAAGCGTATATGTTCCATTCAAAGAGTATTAAAGTGTGCGAGACATGAATTTAAAGGTGGGGTAAGCGATTTCTGGTAGCCAATGTTGACGTTTGAAATCACCAAAACACATACATACACAACCCAGGCAACGATAAGTAAACAAAGCAAAACCAATGTTACACCGTGTCTACACCGGACGCGAGTGGTGCGGTGCGACAAAATACTATAGAACTCATTATAATCAGTGATGCGGTCTACACCATAGATATATATATCTCTATGGTCTACACTGGATGTGGCGCGACATGACAAATCCCTGACAGAAAACTGCTGCTGCGTTCTATTTATGACGTATTGATACAAATTTCAAATGATTTTCAACGGTCGCTTTGTCGCGTCCAGTGTACTAGACAGACTTTAGCTGTTGCAGCGCAGACACGGTGTTACTCACCTATCGAGAAGAAACAAAGCAACCTCGGCGTCCGATCGCAGGCCTTCCGCTCCTTGAGTTCTCTTCAGCGCTGGAAAGCTGATCCGATATTTACACGGGTCCTACTTCTTGCCTAATAGCCTTAAGCCTTCTTTTGTTTCCGTTTTCCTCTTTTGTTTTTTATCCGCCATCTCTATCTTTCTGTCGCTCGGCTCGCTAATGTTCATCATGTGCACTCTCCTCCACAATGAGTAGACACGCCCCTTACTGCTGATTGGCTACAAGTTTGTTTTGCTAGTCGGCCCAAATCAGTTTTCTAAAGCGTTTTTGAAAAATCGCTTACCCCACCTTTAATTCGCTTTTCACATCTGTACACTAAAATCTGCCATTAAGTAGGTTAATTTAACATTTAAACAGAATTTGACTGTTGTTCATAAGTGGAAATTATATCTTATGAGAGCACCTTGTTGAGCAGGCAAAATAAAACCAACATTCAGCATTGGCTGGCATTTTACTAAGAGACAAAGTTGTGTCTCTTTAGTCATGAGGGAAGACTTCACCTCATAAATCTGCTGGAACCGCACATACTGTACACAACTGTGGCCAAGTGGCAATTTCTACAGCACAGGAGATGCAGAGTAAACATGGTAAAAATAGTGCTGTCTGTCATGCCATTACAAAAGTGAAGAAATTATGCTCTATGCTGGTGACTATTTTTGCTCTTATATGGCTCAGAAATTCTTCAGAGCCTTTTAAAATTAGCCCTTGTACTGCTGGTATTATGAAATGGTTTCTTTTTTTATATGTTAAACAATTATATATTAACAGAATAAAAATCTAATATAGATTAGATATTCTATATGATGTTTATATATCTATTCTAGATATATAAACATCTAAAATGTACACACAGATGACTACAAGGCTCCCAGGAGCACAAAAGCAGTTGTTAAGGCAAAAACACAGCCCTATCAATAAAGTAGAGCCCAGGTTTGCAAACAAGTGGCACCTGCGATGGTGTGCTTGGGTCAAAAAGGAAAGACCCACTGGCAGAATGCAAAGCAGATCCAATGAGCAGAGAGATAAACAGAGTCAGAATCTTTAAGAGACACTGGGCTGCAGGTATTGGTTTCATTGCTTTCTTTGTTCCTTGACTCTACTGAGAATGAGATGCTCAATGCAACCCAACGCCCAGTTCTGGCACCTGATCCTGACCACAGACCAAAAAGAGGGACGACGGGGTGGGAAAGGAGTGATGGAAGGATAGGAGAGGGAGACGGAGAATGAATGAGGGGTTTGGAGAGAGTGAACGTGGGGAAAATCAGAAGGAAAGGCAGATTCCTTACCACTGTTTGGTGATGTCGAACATCAGGATCACACCGTTACAGTTCTTATAAACATCCAGGAACTCTGCGTCGAGAGCCATCTCGGTTTCCGACTGCACAGAGAGCAAAACAAGATTACTAAAAATGACATCTTGTTTCCAGCTGAATGAACATTAAAACCAGCTTACAGACTACACAATGAGAAATTTGAGATGTCAAATGATAACTAACGAATCAAATGTATTTTCAGTCAAAACCAAACTTTGAAGTATTAATCGCATGGTAATTGTCCAGAAGACTTGCACTTCCATTCATAAGTTTGTGGTCGGTAAGTTGTTTTTTTTCTCTTTTTTTAAAGAAATTAATACTTTTATTCAACAAGTAATAATTAAATTGTTCAAAAGTGACAGTAAAAAACATTTATAATGTTACAGAGATTTCAAATAAATGCTGTTTTTTTGACATTTCTATTCATCATAGATTGCTCAAATAAATGTAGCACTGTTTCTAAAAAAATATGAAGCAGCAACTGTTTTCAACATAGCATATTAGAATAATTTTTGAAGGATCATGTGACACTAAAGAGTGGAGTAATGATGCTGAAAATCCAGCTTTGATCACAGGAATAAATCACATTATAAAATGTATTCGAATAGAAAAGAGTTCTCTTAAATTGTAATAATATTTCACTGTTTTTACTTCATTTGTGATCAAATAAATACAGCCTTGTTCAGCATAAGAGACATAAAATCATTTACAATCTTTTCAACAGTAGTGCAACTACCTACAAATATTTCTTGTTTAACAAATACCTCCTGAGGGTCATTTTCCAATTTCAGATTCTCGCCGCGTCTTTTCCCTTTCCCTGCAGTAGTTGGAAAAACGTGGATATTACAATTAGGCAACTGTGAGTCTGAGATACGAGAAGAGTAATATTCATATGCTTACCCACCCAGTACCACCAAAGCAGCCAAACTATCATTTTGCTGTCCTCTTACGTAGGTTGCCCTGAATCTTTACACAATTTTACAAGACTGCTGGAACCCTGACTGTTCTAAACAACTTGACAGTCACAGCAATTCATAAGTAAAATATTGCTCTTATTAGTACTAATAGTATTATAATATAAATTACATTTAGGGTACACATTGCTAACTTTTGAGAAATATGGAGTGTCCTTCCACCTATACACGGATGCATTTTCCCTTAAAATAGTATTCAGTATCTTATTTCAATATTTACATGTGTATAAATTAAAAAAGACAAAAGCAGATAGAAAGTAATTAGAGCAAACCTGAATCAACAGCAGCAGCTCCCTGTGCAAATATTTTCATGGTAACCACAGTTTACTCCTATAGTTACTATAGATGTTGTTTTATCATAAACTCATACGGTTCTCCTTCAGTGTAATATGTCCAATCTTTCTCACAATTTAATTTTTTGTTGTCAGTGGTGGCTAAAGATAAACTTTTAACAACATCTTAAATATGGTATTTTGATGAGAACTATGGCTACCATGGTAAATGTTTGCAGGTAACAACTACCAATTTACAAAGAGTGTAAATAGAAAATGCAGGTATGCTTAAGAGAGTATTATTGTTGTTGAGCATAATTTAAACCACAACTGAATTTTCAATTCATGCATCATTTATGAACTTTTAAAAGGGGGCTGTTTGAAATAATGTTTACATTATAGAAGATGATTCTGGCAACAATTTCAAAAATGAATACAAAATGTGATCCATTATAAACAAAACATATCACATGCCCCCTATTAAAATAAATGTACTGTGGGAAAAATGTGGTCATCTGATTTTAATGCAAGTCCACACTAGGTTCTAATAATAGCACAAGCTACTGAAGGTCTATTCTGAGCACGGTTTCATAGTAAAAGAAGAGAGGTGAAGATCACAACACACACACACACGGTTTAATGTTTGACTAATACATTACTAGTTCTCACCTACACCTTCTGGAAGAGGAAGCTTTTGCCCTTTGAGTATTTGCAGACCATAAGAAAAGAAGTAAAATACATTACATCTTTTTCCTTTACAGATAGCTGCAAACATATTGAAATTACCATTTCATTAAGTCTGCATTTTTCAGTGCAAATCTTTCAAGTGCTTATTTCTCGGCAAATAAAAATTTAGTTTGGGGTTCACACATCGAACTGCTGCACCGGCTAACTTGTACTAACTAGCACTAGGGAAAGCCCCTTGTCACTAATACCAGAGTGCTTCCTAAAGACTCACCTTTATCTACCACATCCCAGACTTCAACTTTCACTACATCGTCTGTTGCTGCGGGGCAAAAAATAAAAGCAAGAACAAAATACAGTCAGAAATAGTCAACAGGTTCTGATACTTCACAAAAGATGACCTAGTATTTCTCTTTTCTGATAGGGTAGTCTACTTATATAAATTATTTTAGATCACTGGCAAGATCTTTGAATATAAACTACTTCCTTTCATAAAACCAACCAAAAAATTAGTCACAGGTCTGTGCTGAAAGGGTTGCAGACAGCAAGGTAACGTATTAGACAGAAATCTAATAGCATATTTGGCACAGTGATTGCTTCATGTGTTTATCTGGTAAATCACATGTTGGTTATTGTGTATGATTTTACAAAATTATATTTTAATCACATTTTGATTTTAAGGGCATTTTTGTTTACTTTTGCAACAATTTTGAATGGTTCTGTGTTGGGTTGCATCTTTATATCCTGAAGCAAAAGCAGATGAGACTGACTAACCTAGACTAGGGCTGTCAAAAAAATTCGAATTTCGAATATTCGTCGAATAAAATTAAAAAAATCCACATTCGAATGCAAAAACGTTACATTAGAATTTAAGGTCTGCGTCAGCCGTTAGGTAGCCTTATCAGTGGCGCACAAGATGCGATGACGATGTATGTGTCGTTTTTTTTTTCTAATTGTTTAAGCAACTTTATTAATTATATATGGTTTATAAACATTATTTTAAACATTATGCACTTTTTGTTCAAAGATAGTCGTGTTATTTTATTACGCTTTGAAGAAACGTGCATAATATTTTGCTCGATGCGCCCTCTTGTGGCCTCAGGAGAGAAGCCAAAAGCTTTTTTCCCCCTAACTGAAATTATGACTTTTAAATTCGAATATAATTCGCATTTTGATAATATTTAAGTAGAAAATTCGAATTTAGTTTTTCAGTCATTTTGACAGCCCTAAGCTAGACTAGTGATTCATCAAAATAAAAATTCTGGGCCAGAAACAGAAAATTTAGGATGCATTTGCCCCAAAAACCTAAAAAGACAAAAATATTTTAAAATATTATTTTTTTTTTTTGTATAAGTGTATTAATATTATTGCACCAAAATTATTTTTTTAACCAAAATCGAAATTACATTTTTCATTTAGCTGAAAACTGAAAATACATTTGATTTAATATTTAATTAAATATTTATTTAATAATTAACAATTTGTACAAACATTTAAATTGCACATACAGACTATTTTTTGTGTCAAATTTTTATTTGTAGATGAAATATAAACATTTAAATAGTGGCTGTTAAAACTTGTTTTCATGACAGATTTATCAAACATATTAAATAACGAAGACAAAAGGTTAAGCAAAAATGTAATGTAGTGCATATATTTAGCAAAATCCTACAGCGCTCTGTCACGACACTTTAAAGGGTGTCAAAACAACATTTATTGCTTGTATTTTGTGATGAAATTGACAGAATTTGAGACTGTGTGTCATATTACAAAAGCTTATTGTCTTAAAAGCTTATCATTGGATGGCAGGTGTGCTACAATGATGTTCAGTGAAGTTCACGTATTAACAGAAAACAGCATAGAATAAAATGATGATTTTGAGATTTAAGAATCCATATCAGCATCGATTAAAAACAATATTGTTAATCCAATCCTAGCATTCACACTGCTGAAATGTTTACTTATTGAGGTTATCCACGTTGTGTGAATTAAATAGACACCCACACAGTCAACACGCACTATTTTGGCCAATTATTTCAGCCCTCCAAAATTATTTCAGGCTGAAACTGAAAATTGTTATTTTAGCCGCTGAAATTTCAGTACATCTCTAACCTAAGTTATAAGATGAAGCTACGAGGTGCATTGAGGGACAGTGCATGAGGTACTCAGCAATACTCACTTTTGTAGTTCCAGTGAATGCTGGTGACCTGGATCTCCTGCGTGGGGATGTACTCTTCCAGAAACTTTTTCCCTTGAAGCCGGTGCCAAAGTGCACTTTTACCCGTGTTCCTGTCCCCACGGATGACTATTTTCACTGAGAGAAACAAGCAGACACAAGAACATTAACATGATCTAAGAAACCCCAAATTAAACAATCCCAAGTTTCAAAGCATAAACAAAGGGCACTGAATGGAAATGGAAAGATCTAAACCAAGACAAGAAGTTTCACACCAGATTTGTACTGTATTTGTTTTGTACTGATACAGCACAGTGCCAGCTATATCTACCAAAATGCACTTTTCACAGCTGAAATGCTTGGTATCTTGGGATATCATTCTGCATGTCTAAAAAAAATACACCGCTACCAAGGAGAAGCGACTGGAAAAATAGGCCAGTAGGTGGGTGATCATGTATCATTCATGCATTTTTTATTAACACACAGAGCACGGAAACAGCGGAAACAGCACGACGAGTATTCAAAGTCAGATCAATGAAGAAACACCGACTGGCTCACTGATGCAGCATCGCATGTCAAAACACAACTTCAACAAAACTCCTTCACACCGGCTGCAGGCAAAGCAAGAAGCATTCAGTTACTGTACGTCTTGTTGTGCTTTTGATGATGTCTCAAATTTCCAATTAATTAATTTTTTACTTTGCATTTCATAATTGTTTTGAGGAAAAATAAAGACAAAATAAAGCTAGATTTTTAGGTTTTTGCATTTACATTATTTTCATAACAATTAAATCAAATTCATATTACTGTAATGCAATAAATAAATAAAATTTCCACTGCTATTCTCAATGGTGATTGTCATCGGATTTGCAATACTGTAATGCTTTTATTCTTCTAAAATCAGTATAAATTAAAAGTTGTACAAAAACTACTAGTATATGAGACTTAAACTACTTCAGTCTGTGTGCATTCAATTTATTTAATACACGAGTTTCACAATTTGAGTTGAATTACTGAAATAAATGAACTTTTCCACGACATTCTAATTTATTGAGATGCACCTGTACTTCTTAAATTATGTATTTTTTAATATATATATATACTTTTTTTTTAATGTATTAATTTTTAATGATTTGTGGATGAAATATGACCAAGACAAGTTCTTGACAGATTTCAGGAGTTTTGTTTCAATTTGTTTTTAAAGAAAGTAGGGATTAGCCAATACCACTTTTTCCAGTACTCGCCCGATACCGATACTTTTATTTTTGGTACAAGGAAAAACTCACGCCGATACCTATATTTTTATTACATTTGTAAATTTTTTAAATATTGGGTAGGCCAGTATCGGGCCCGATACCGATACCAGTATCGGTATCGGTGCATCCCTAAAAGAAAGTTTAACCTAGCAAAACAAGTACTGCCGAGTTCTATTCAAAAGTATAATACTTTAGACAAACCACAAGGAAAAACTCACTCGACAAGCCTACAAGAAAACAATGGATGTTTTCAACACAATTGAAATCTATTTGTGAGTGGCTCTGCTCAAAGAAAGTTAGATTAAACATGAAGCTCTTACTGTTATATTGCACGCCCTTGGCGAAACGCCTCTGTAGATTCTGGTTCATGGACTGCAGGCCTGAAGGAATATTTCTATCCCTGAGCTGCCCTGCTTCAGAGCCCACCAGCTTCTTCAGAGCGGTAAACATCTTGATGAAAGCTCCTTCAACAGTCCAGCAATGCTAAAGCCTGGTCTTCTGGGGAAACACTCACTGCGGTGTCAAAGATCGAAGACTTCAGACTTTCTTAACCTAACATATTGATGGCAGGTGTGACGTGGTCTAAAGGTCAAAAGTGGAGTCCGTCTTCAATATATATTGATGCAGTTAGCAGATGTTTACTTTCTATTTCAACAGTTTACAATCCTAAAATGTGCCATTTTAGCCACTGTAACCGTTGATATTTGTCCAAACCGGTCTACTGGCATCACCTGCGAGAAAAACAATGTGGGCACATCAGATACAGGAATCATAGAAACTGCCCTCAGTTATAGAAAAATGTAATAAATTCAGTCATAATTTACTCACAGGAAGGTTTCTTGAAGCATCTTGGAGACGTTGTCACAGTTCTGATATTTCCTACTGACACACTACAGCAAAAGATAGAAATAATGGACTTAAAACCATTTTTTAGCTGCTGAAAATACTAGTATTCTAATAATTTTGGCCACCACTGTATATTCTTCCAAAGCAATACAATTTTTGTCAGGAATAGACCAGAATTTAAGTAAAACAAACAAAAAAAACTTGCGTGGAAAAGAGTAGAGTGAACATTTAAAGGGGTCATATGATGCGATTTCAAGTTTTCCTTTCTCTTTGGAGTGTTACAAGCTGATTGTGCATAGATAAGATCCCTGAAGTTGCAAAGACTAAAGTCTCAAAACCAAAAAGATATTCTTTATCAAAGTTAAGACTCTGCCACACCCCCCTAAAATGGCTCGTTCTAACACGCCCCCCAAACACAAAATAATGATCTTTAAAAAGCATCATATGACCCCTTTAAAATATCTCTTTTTGAGCTCCAGAATAGAACAACAGTGATATCTTTGAGTAAATAATGAATTTCCACATTTGGGTGAACAAACCCGAGCCCCACTAACCAACATTTCAGAATCAGAAAAAGCATTTGCCAGCAGAAACCACAGTATATAAAAATATTTCAGGTCTGATAACTGATAATAAAATTTAATTGCAGTTTAATTTTAACTTCGAAGGCAGCATGAACATCATCACAACCTCAGATTAAGACAGAAGCAGCAGATTCATTTGATGCATTTATAGTTAACCTAATATGCATAATAGCCTAGCACAATAAACTACATTATAAAAACATTTAATATCATTTTATTCTAAACCTAAATAAGCAGCATTAAACAGTCTTCTGTTATACTGATCTAACTACACAAAATTAATATCTCTCACCTGTCAGCTGCAGGAAATCTGTCAGCTTTACCATAATCACAGGATGAACCAGCTGTTAAATATTCTTTTGCAGCTCCAGTCAGCAGAGGTTTATATTCACTGAGACATTACACCTTGTAAGCTGCTAAAAACCGCTGAGCCTCTGACGGGAAAGTGTGAAAACTGTCCCTGTGAAGGCGCTCCTTGATACCTGTGTGTGTTTAGTGAGGTGAATTATTTGCGCTCGTCTGTTTGAGGGCCATCAGCAGCACTGCTAAAGCGACGTGTCAATTACAACACAAACCAAACAGCAACGCTTCGTTAAAACTCAGCGGCGTTTTATTTCTAACTAAGTTACCTCCTTACCTGGTTGACGGTCTTCGCCTGCGATATTTCAGTCACATTCTGCTGTCTGCTGGGGTGAACAGCAGCCCGTTTTCTGTGCTGAAGGAAAACATTTCCTTAGCATCCCCCTCTCATCCCTCAGAAGTCCATCATCTGTGGAATGCCGTGAGGACAGCAAGAGGGGCCAGTAGTATATTGTGCTGCAGCGCCTCTAGCGGTAGGATGATGAATAGCGGCGCTATGGCGCTTGACGCCTCTAGCGGTAAGATGATAAAACAGCAGCGCTTTAGCGCCTCTGCCGGTAGAATGGGATCCACAATCTAAATAGACAATCCTGCGTGCAAAGTACAGTAGGATATTGCTATCTACACTACTCAGTACTCACAACAGATATAATATAATATAATATAATATATACAGTAATAAGAATATATATTGATGCATAAAACAAAACATTCTAAACATGCATATAACAATATTCTATAATATAATATATTATACAATAATAAATTGTGTGTGTGTGTGTGTGTGTGTGTGTGAGATTATTCATATATCCAATAGCATGTAATATAATAATATATTTTATATGCTAATATTTAGAAAACCAAATATTAATTTGGTACATGTACACATATTCAACATATAAAATAATATATCCTAATATGTCTGTCTCTCTCTCTCTCTCTCTCTCTCTCTATAGAGCGCATATGTTTTGACCATTTGGTTTTATATATATTTTAGAATATTATTCTATAATATTTCTAAAATATTGTTATTTTTCTAAATTCCTCGATATTATTATCAGCACTGTTATCATCATTATTCATTATTTTAGCTTTACATGTGATGCTGTACATGTACAGTAGATCTGTGTAAGAGTCAATATATTATACATTTGTATGACTATTATGTACTATATTTACATTATGCACAAAAACAAAATAATACTGACAGTAATAAAAATAAAGAATATGACTAGCATACATTGAAATGGATATGATGTATTTACATTATGCACCAAATACAATTTTGCCTGCATTTCAGGAGGTTATTATGATAGTCCTCCTGTAAATAACAAAAAAAGAAACAAGCTCAGAGATTCAAAAGCCCAGTGCACGCTCACATTATGACGTAATCCAGTGAAAGAGCACGCGCTCTTCTCAACAATGTCGACCACCAAAACACAGCAGCCGCGCCGCGCGCCTCCGTCCAGCAGAACACGAGCACAACCGAGCAAATGAAAGCGAAATCTCATCGCTGAGCGGTAAGTCAGTGCGTCCGTCTCATAATGCACTCTTTGATTCTTATTTTGTCGCGTTCATGTTTATTGTCAGGATCACCATATCCCTTTAATGCATGTAAAAGAGGCGTGGCGGTACAGAACGCACGCAACAACCATCCGAAAGATGATGCATTTGCTTAGCAACAGACGAAAAGATGAGATGTGCAATTGTCAGCTAACTGTATGATGTATATCGACGGGCTGCATGGTCGATATCGGACAAAAGTGCTTTGAGATATGCATGAAGGGTTCTAGTGCGTGTTTCATGTGAATGTTTACACCACTGTACAGTATTATACATCGCTTGTGTGGATGTCTGTATGCAAACGCACACATACAAGCAAAACTGAAACAGAAACAAAGAGATGTCGGTTTCATATTATGTGGCCTGCTGTGCGTGAGTCTCTTAGGTTTTTTATTTAAATGTTTATCTAATTAATTTAGAGTATTTTTATTTCACCCTGTGCAATTGCTAGCAGAGGATAACAATCTTACCAAACAAATAAATTGTATAAATGCACAAATAATAATGCTATTGATTGTTCATAATGTGCTTACAAACAGCAAGACAGCTCTAAATATGTTTCTAAAAATACATCAAACCACACAAAATGTGTTAGGTGCAATTCTACATTTTGCATGTCAGTGATTATTTCATTTAGTTCTTTAATAGTAAATGATTTGCTAAATAGTTAGGTAAACAATAACATACAATGAGCAATAAACCATAGTCAGATCATCAGGATCCTAATTTTCAAACTGAGGGTTTTGCATCACCCCGAACGAGTTTATTTCATGATAATGTCTGTCCGACTTTGCATTATCTCACCAAATAAATAAATACATTGACATGAAATGTTGAATTATGATTGCAGAGTATGGAAGCCCGTTTCTGCCACAGGATAAACAAAATAAAAGTATCTTGCAAGAAATATCTCACAAAAAAAGTCAGGACTGTGAGATATAAACTTAGAATTGAGAGGAATAAACTTGCAATTTTGAGGGAAAAAAAAGTCAAAATTGTGAGATAAACTTAGAATTGCAAACTTACAACTGTGAGAAAAAAGTCAGAATTGTGAAATAAAAAGTCGCTTTTTTACTTACAATTTTTTTATGAGAAAAACCTCTGAATTTTATGTTTATGTCTTGCAATTTTTACTTTTTTTCTTTAGAATTGCAAGAAACAAAGACTGAATTTTGAGATGAAATTCACAATTTTATTTTGTGGCAGAAACAAGCTTCCATAGCAGTGATACAATTATACAGTTTAAATATTTTTGACTGAGGGTTTTGCATCACCCTTAAAGGGTTTATTTTATGATATTTTCTGCCTGACTTTACATTATCTCACTGATTCACCAAATAAATAAATACACTGACATGAAATTTTGGCCACGGAATAATTGTAATTGCAACTTTTTATTTTTCACAATTCTGAGTTTATATCTCACAAGAAATACTTGCAAGAAATAAACTTGCAGTTTTGAAGAAAAAGTCAGAATTGCAAGAAATAAATTTGCAATTTTGAGGAAAAAGGTCAGAATTTTGAGATAAAAACTCAGAAATGTGGGATATAAACTCAGAATTGTGAGATATAAACGTGCATTTTCATGAAAAAGTCAGAATTATAAGATATGAACTCAGAATTGCAAAATGTAAACTCGCAATATTGAGCAAGTCAGAATTGTGTAAACTCAGAACTGTGAGCTATAGACTGGCAATAGTGAGATAAAAAGTTGCAATTTTTTTACATTTTTATTCCATGACGGAAGCAATAAAGAAAAACAGAATTGCGAGATGTAAACTCAGATTTCAGAGGAAAAAAGTCAGACTTGCGAGAAGAACTGATATAAACTTTTGTTTTTTTTATTCATTGGCAGAAACAAGCTTCCATAGCAGAGTGATACAATCATACAGTTTATTATGATTATACAAATTAGACCACAGAATGCCTTGATTGACCAATCAGAATCAAGAATTCCAGAGAGCTGTGTAATAATCTTTATTCTTAAGGGAAAGTCCATTAAGTTGTCATCTATGTTTAATAGGAGTTTTCTGCCACTGTGTATTCTCTTTGGTTTAGATCAGGAAGGTTTAGAGGAGGACATGGCTGCTCAAGAACCCTCTCCCCCGTCCTCCATGGAGAACAATAAGCCAGGGTTCCCAAAGAAGATTCTGGCCAACAAACTTGAAGACAAACATTTATGCAACTGCTGTCAGAACATTTTGAGAAGACCGTTCCAAGCGCAGTGCGGCCATCGCTTTTGTTTTTACTGCTTCAACCGGACTGTTGGGTAATTCAGTCTGCTGATCGAAAACAGATGCCGATCAAATTCATTTCTGATGTGATGACTTTAAAACATTAAATCAAAGATCATAAGGGCAATTGACATGAAATTGACATGAAATTCCATAAATCACAAAAATACTGGAATGATGACACTTTTTGAGAACACTACTATTAAAAAGTTTGGGGTTTGTAAGATTTTTTTCTTCTGCTCACTAAGGCAGCATTTTTTTTATTACAGTAAAACAGTAAAAATGTGAAATATTATTACAGTTTCAAATGTGAATATATTTTAAAAAGTAATTTATTCCTGTGATCAAAGCTGAATTTTCAGCATCATTACTCCAGTCTTCAGTGTCACATGATCCTTCAGAAATCATTCTAATATGCTGATTTGCTGCTCAAGAAACATTTCTGATTGTTATTATCAATGTTGAAAACAGTTTTGCTGCTTCACATTTAATGTGGAAACCGTGATGCACAGTGGTTCAACTGTAAAGTTACGAAGCTACGAGAATACTTTTTTGCACAAAGAAAACAAAAATAACGACTTTATTCCACATTTTCGTCTCTACTGCGTCACTTGTGGACGCGCGTTCACGACAGTATCACGACGCGAGCGTGTGGCGGCGCCAGCGCTGACCCAGATCCGACGTGATGACGTTATTACGCCGGATCTGGGTCAGCGCCGCCACACGCTCGCTCGTGCACAAGTGCAGCTGTCAGAACATTTTGAGAAGACCGTTCCAAGCGCAGTGCGGCCATCGCTTTTGTTTTTACTGCTTCAACCGGACTGTTGGGTAATTCAGTCTGCTGATCGAAAACAGATGCCGATCAAATTCATTTCTGATGTGATGACTTTAAAACATTAAATCAAAGATCATAAGGGCAATTGACATGAAATTGACATGAAATTCCATAAATCACAAAAATACTGGAATGATGACACTTTTTGAGAACACTACTATTAAAAAGTTTGGGGTTTGTAAGATTTTTTTCTTCTGCTCACTAAGGCAGCATTTTTTTTATTACAGTAAAACAGTAAAAATGTGAAATATTATTACAGTTTCAAATGTGAATATATTTTAAAAAGTAATTTATTCCTGTGATCAAAGCTGAATTTTCAGCATCATTACTCCAGTCTTCAGTGTCACATGATCCTTCAGAAATCATTCTAATATGCTGATTTGCTGCTCAAGAAACATTTCTGATTGTTATTATCAATGTTGAAAACAGTTTTGCTGCTTCACATTTAATGTGGAAACCGTGATGCACTTTCTTCAGGATCCTTTGAGGAATAGAAAAGAATAAATATAGAAATTCTTCAAAAGAACAGCATTTATTTGAAGTATCAATTATCAATGACTTTGCTGTCACTTTTATAAATTTAATGCATTATGCGTCTAATATATGTATATATCAAAATAGTCGCATTGCCATTTTAGATCTGGACCGCAGAAATGTAATGCCTGTATCAAGGAGGACATCTTCGAAGAGCCCACGTCAATCCTCGTACAAGGATGCGTAAGTGCAAATGCTTTGCTTAAAGGGTTAGTTCACCCAAAAATGAAAATTCTGGGGAGGGTCAGAGAGCCCTCATATTTAATCAAAAATATCTTAAATTGTGTTCCGAAGATGAACGAAGGTCTTACGGGTTTCGAACAACACGAGGGTAAATAATTAATGACAGAATTATCATTTTTGGGTGAACTAACCCTTTAATGTGAAATATCCAGACTTGAGCGTTTTTAAAACGATTTAAAGCCAAACCTTTATTGTAGAGCGTGCGCATTCCCTGTGTTTTCTTGCAGGCGTTTCCCGACAATGCTGCCAGAAGAGAAGTTGAAAATCTTCCAGCTGTGTGCTTCAACGAAGGCTGCTCCTGGAAAGGCAGTATTAAAGATTATGAGGTAACAACTACATGTGCATAAATATCTAGTGTAAATGGTCAGCTTCTCATTATTCAGTGGGTAACTTGTGTCATATCACTGTTTTTTTGTAGTTGAGCCATGAGGGGAAGTGTGAGTTCATGATTCTGCCGTGTCCCTTGTGCAAAGAGCTCATTAGACTGAACGAACAGGAGCATCATAATGAACGCGAGTGTCCTGAGAGAACGCTCAACTGCAAGTACTGTAAAGAGCCATTTCACTTCAAAAACATCAAGGTAAGTGAGTGCTCTGAGAAAAGATTGGAAGAAAAAAAAAGCTCTTTATGTCACGAAATATTGTGTTTTCACAGGCCCATGATGAGATCTGTCCCAAATATCCCATGATTTGTGAAGGATGTGCGAAGAAGAAAATCCCCAGGGAAAAGGTGTGGTAATCAAAAACATATCGTTCAGTAACACTGAGTTAGCACTGTTCAGTAAAACAGAACAAGCAATATGTATGGATTCTTTGCTCTCCTCTTTTTTTAGTATGTTGACCACATCAAGTTCTGCAGCAAATTCAGGACTCCGTGCAGATATCATGTGGTTGGCTGCGACATGTCAGTAAGTACAGTTTTCATAGCTAGTTTACAGTTTTGAAAACAATTTCACAAAAATAACCACAATCAGTTCAAATCAGTCCAAAAATGGTCATGAACTACCCTTTTCTTCTTCATCCCAAAACTCAATGTACAACATAATGTACATACAACACAGGGTTGTTATTGTTAAAACTAAATGCTAAATATTAGTTTAACTTGAAGTACTAAAATAACTAAAACTAATCAATAAAAATTAATGATAAACATTTTGTAGACATTAAAAAACACTGATAAAAATGATAAACGCAACAAAATGACAAAATATGAACTCAAATTAAAGTGAAAGAAAATAATAAAGACTACAATATACAATGTTCATAAAATAGCAATGGAATAGCAAATAAATAAATCTGGTATGGGAATAGACTATTATTAAATAAAACTTTTAAAATGTTTAACTGAAATAAACTAAAAAAAAAAAAGTAGATGAAAAACAAACTTTAAAAAAATTAATGACTTCGCAACAAACTGAAATAAAATAACTTTACGTTGAAGCACTAAAAATTCTAAAACTGAAATAAATAGAAATGAAAACTAAATAGAAATATTTTAAAAAAACATTCATATTTAATTAATATTTTACAAAAGCACAACAAACTTAAGCAAAAATAATAAAACTGAAAATAAATGCTAATTCAAAATATTGATAAATGCTTAATGTAATAATAATAATAATTTATTTCTTACAGATACAAATATAAAACTAGAAGGTGAAGAACTACAAATAAATAAAAACTATTAAAATGTTTGTAAACGGAAATAAAGTAACCAAACTGAAATAAAAGTTGAAGTACTAAAATTACTAAAACAGAAATAAAAATAAATGAAAACTAAATAGAAATATTAAAAAAATAAAAATAAAAATTACAAAACAACATAACAAAATGACTAAAACTTAAGTTACAACAAAAACGAAACATTTAAAAATAAGAGTTAATTAAAAATATCCTGTGCAGAACTCAACTCACAATGCAGTTGCACGATGCAAACCACGTGATTGGCGGAATCATTCACATCTGTAGCATATATCACGCTGAAGTTTAATCCAGTTGGTTTCTCTTTGAGGTGGAGAAGGAGAAGATCCACGATCACGAGCGTGCCTGTGCTCACGAACATCTCAACCTGCTGTTGCACTACATCATGGGCATGAAGGTCAGTCTGGAGGGCCTGCAGCCCCAAAGCCTGGAGCTGGCCGGTCACAAAGCACACGAGCTTCACCAGGTGCTCCGAGACCTGGAGACCAGAGTCAGTCAGCTGAGCGCCATCCCCGGCCCGACCGGACCTCCCGTGCAGGGGGTCCCCTCCTCTTCATCTTCATCCTCCTCCACCGTGCCTCCGCCTCCTGCCACGCTGCCCACCTCCTTCACTCCTCTGCCCAGCTCGGTGGGCGCAGCGCTGGAGCTCCAGCTGCACAGCGAGAAGACCAAGGTGGCGGATCTGGGCCGTCGCTGCCAGGAGCTGGAGGTGAAGGCGGGGACGTTTGAAGACGTGGTCTGCGTGCTAAACCGAGAAGTGGAGCGCTTCGCAACCACCACGGAGGCCAGCAACCGCCAACACAGACTCGATCAGGACAAAATCGAGGCTCTTAGTAACAAGGTAACCCTGTTAAGACTGATATAGGATATAACAGTCAGAAAAATCACATTTTTTGAAATGGAACGGTTTATTGAAGATTTAGGTTGCATTTAGGCTTTTATGTCTCATATATAGTGAGAATATGGAAGAAAAACAGCTCAATTTTATTCAGAGGCCCAAACTGAGCAAAATATGCAATTTGATGCTGATGCTGATGCTGATATTTATATGGCCAAAAAGAAAAATTAAATTCTGATAGCTTGTAATGTAAATCAATGAGACTTGTATAACACTATAGCAGATACTTACACAAAATGAATATAAATATCAGTTGTGACCCTGTATATGTTTCAGTAAGATGATATTTAAATGCGTAGTTTAATGATCAAAGGTCTATAATTTCAAAACATATAATGCAATGCAAATACAATGATGATTGCGAGATGAACAAATAAACGCTTCTCAAAAGACTGATGGCTATATTTGATATTCACATTTTAACATGAAGTGATTATTTATTATTGTGAATAAATTAGGATTAAATATGCTAATATTGCATTTTTTTGTATTTACTAGTACTTCTAAAAATAACAAAAATAATGCATAACTTAGAAGCCTTTTTAATTTAATAATAATTTAATTAATTTTAAAAAGAAAGAAGCCTTTTTAGATTATATATTCAAATAGAAATGTATTTTTGTGAATAAATTAGGATTTAAATATATGCTAATATTGCATTTTTTTATTTTCAATATATGTAAAAAATTAACTATGTATGCATCTATGTATATTATATATGTATGCAAATATATAAATGAAACTAAGAGAATACATAATAATAATAATAAAATGGAAGCTTTTAAATATACAAATAGGGTCATTTTAAGTGAATATATAATCAATATCAGATGTCACGCTACAGTATATCTCCCATTAATATGACTTACGATTATATTTGATATTGATCAAAGCTCTGTAGTTTCAAATCAAATAATGCAACCTATATTTGATATTGATCAAAGCTCTGTAGTTTCAAATCAAATAATGCAACCCGATACAATGATGATTGAGAGATGAACAAAAAAACGTTCCTCAAAAGCCAGATGATCTTATTTGATACTCACATTTGAACATGATTTAAAAAAACAAACAAAAACAAATTATGTATAGATAATCAAGTAAACCTAAGTGTTCATCTTGAAATATTACTAACAATATAAGAGCTATTCTTATGTTTACTCTATAAAAATCAGTATTTCACAGCAAAAAAGATAAGTGAAGCACAAGTTAAAAGTGAACATTTGTACAATTACAACTAAAATGCCTTTTGCTTGCTTAAAAAAATATAAACTATCAGTCAAACGACAGAAGGCATGTAGTAGATTGTGTACAACAGGGTTTTCAGAAAAGTAGATAATTTAGAGGCTTTAGAAACGTGCGTATTGAATATAATACAGTAGGCTTTGAAGGGTTAATATTGTCAGTATAAATCTTTAGCTCCGTGATCGCATCTTTCTTTGCCACGTGAGAATCATTGATGCTCTAAATCTAATCAAACGGC
The DNA here is from genome assembly GCF_001515625.1 of Sinocyclocheilus rhinocerous. Classification (NCBI taxonomy): domain Eukaryota; kingdom Metazoa; phylum Chordata; class Actinopteri; order Cypriniformes; family Cyprinidae; genus Sinocyclocheilus; species Sinocyclocheilus rhinocerous. The sequence continues at coordinate 1,545,444 of NW_015660499.1, read as the reverse complement.
CTCAACACGTCCGTATTTCTCCATCACGTGTGTCTCATGTAGGTTCGTCAGCTGGAGCGGCAGGTGGGTGTTAAAGACCTGACTGTGGCTGAAATGGAGGGCAGATTGCGGGAGATGTCTGCCACCACGTTTGACGGCGTCTTCATCTGGCGGATATCAGATTTCACTAAAAAGAGACAAGATGCCATTGCCGGACGGGCGCCTGCCATGTTTTCACCCGGTAAAAACAACCACATTAGTCAGAATAGACACAGTAATTCTTTTTGATTTGTCAATTATATATTATTTGGACCAACATGCTCTTTGGTTTTGTTCAGCATTTTACACAAGCAAGTACGGCTATAAGATGTGCCTGCGGATTTACCTGAACGGGGACGGGACGGGTCGTGGAACGCATCTCTCGCTGTTTTTTGTGGTGATGAGAGGAATGAATGACGCACTGCTCAAATGGTCCTTCAACCAGAAGGTACATCACCATGTTTTTTTTTTACACTGCTTGTCTTCAGATTAATGCTAATTGTGACCCTGGACCACAAAAGCAATAATAAATAAGCTTTCCATTGATGTATGGTTTGTTAGGATAGGACAATATTTGGCCGAGATACAGCTATTTAAAAATCTGAGAGTACAAAAAAAATCTAAATATTGAGAAAATTGCCTTTAAAGTTGTCCAAATGAAGTTCTTAGCAATGCATATTACTAATCAAAAATTAAGTTTTGATATATTTACGGTAGGAAATTTACTAAATATCTTCATGGAACATGATCTTTACTTAATATCCTAATGATTTTTGGCATAAAAGAAAAATCAATAATCTTGACCTATATTTTTGGCTATTTTAGTATTTTTGGCTATTGCTACAAATATAACTGCTACTTATGACTGCTTTTGTGGTCCAGGGTCATAACTGTGTTAAAGCTGCAATGAGGAGTATTCATTTTTACAGTATTTTTTATCAATAGTAAAACTCTTGATAAAAATAAACTAAAAATAACTATTCATGAAAGGTCATTTAAATTCAAATAGGACAAACTTTAAGTGATTAAGTAATTTATTTATGTGTGTGTGTGTGTGTATATGTATGCATGTATATATATATAATATTTTAAGTGAACATAGATGAATAAATTAATTACTTTTGTAGATTCATTTGTATATTAATATATGTGACCCTGGACCACAAAACCAGTCATAAGGGTCAATTTTTCAAAATTGAGATTTATACGTAATCTGAAAGCTGATTAAACAAGCTTTCCATTGATGTATGGTTTGTTAGGATAGGACAATATTTGGCCGAGATACAACTATTTGAAAATCTGGAATCTGAGGGTGCAAAAAAATCTAAATATTGAGAAAATCACCTTTAAAGTTGTCCAAATGAAGTTCTTAGCAATGCTTATTACTAATCAAAAATTAAGTTTTGATATATTTATAGTAGGAAATTTACAAAATATCTTCATGGAACAGGATCTTTACTTAATACCCTAATGATTTTTGGCATAAAATAAAAAATAATTTTGACCCATGCAATGTATTGTTGGCTATTGCTACAAATATACCCCAGCGACTTAAGACTGCTTTTGTGCTCCAGGGTCACATATATTAGTATATATATGACTATATATTAGTATATTTTATGTTATTAAATTATATATTTGATTATCTATTTTAATATTAAGAATAGTATTAACATTCTGTGTTGTAACCAAGGCCATGCAGGTGGGGAAAATTAAATGAACCAATTATCACAGCCTAACCTATCCTAGTTCAAAATGCATGCATTGTTATGTGTTTGTGAGCTGAAGTTAGTTACTTTCTTCCAGGTGACGCTGATGCTGCTGGACCAGAGTAACAGAGAACACATCATCGACGCGTTCCGTCCCGACATCACTTCCTCCTCATTCCAGAGGCCTGTAAGCGAGATGAACATCGCCAGCGGCTGCCCGCTCTTCTGTCCACTGTCCAAGCTGGAGGGCAAGAACTCATACATACGTGACGACACCATCTTCATCAAAGCCATCGTGGACCTCACTGGCCTTTAGGTGTTCTACTTTCGTACGACATGGTGAGACGCTGCCTCTGACGCGGGATCTGCTTCACCACAGCAGGAGATTTGTTCCATGACGTCTGTTTTGACACGTTTCCCTGCATGTGCTAAGCCTTCACAAATGTCGCACTGATGCATAGTTCCAGAAAGGGTCGGTAGAGTTCTATAATAGGAAAAAACGGTCGTGAAACACTGGAATTGAACGTGAAGTCCGGTCCAGTTACATAGTGTAGATTACAATGCAAAATCTAAAGGAATAGTTCAGCCAAAAATGAACATTTCCTGAAAATCTGACTCACACCTCAGGCCATTCAAGCTGTAGATGAGTTTGTTTCTTCATTAGGTTTGGAGAAATGTAGCATTGCATCACTTGCTCACCAATGGATCCTCTGCAGTGAATGGGTGCCGTCAGAATGAGAGTCTGATAAAAAGTAATCCACACCACTCCAGTCCAGCAGTTGACTTGTGAAGACAAAAAACTGCACGTCTGAAAGAAACAAATCCATCATTAAGGCATTTTTAACTGCACACGAGGCCTCTATCCAATATATTGCTTTCTCCAGTGAAAAAAGTCTGAATCAGGAGAGACATATGCACAGATCAAACACTGTTAACAAGCTAAAACAGTCCTAAACAAATATGTGGGTGGATTTTGATGTGAAAGGACAACAGGGATGGACTTCTTCACTGGAGGAAGCATGATTATGAATTATGAATTCGTATCTTGGCCAAAAGCAATTGCGGTTTGAAGTTAAAATGTCATGATGGATTTGTTTTTTTAATGCAAACACGCAGCTTTTGGCTTCACAAGATGTTAACTGATGGACTGGAGTGGTGTGGATTACTTGTGGATTATTGTGATGTTTTTATCAGCTGTTTGGACTCTCATTCTGACGGCACCCATTCACTGCAGAGTGAAAAACTGATATAATGCTAAACTTCTCCAAATCTGTTGCAATGAAGAAACAAACTCATCTACATCTCGGATG
>NW_015660499.1:1534291-1542253 GCF_001515625.1 Sinocyclocheilus rhinocerous | reverse complement strand
GGGTTACTACCCAGAAGGTTGGGTTAAACATTTAACCCAACCGCTGGGTCAAAACAACCCAATTGCTGGGTTTGTCCCTATTTTACCCAGCACTGGGTTGTATTTAACCCAGCATTTTTTAGAGTGTACTAATTACTGTAGGTGGAAAATGGATTTAATCACGGTAAAATGCGTTAATATTATCAGTAGCTGAATGCATCCTCTAATTAGACAATTTAATAAACAAACACGCTGCTTAGCATTTTTATAAATTGCAATTTGCATGTCGAAGACACTTGCTAAGTGGATAAATTGTGCTCCTGTAGTGCAAAACTGTTTTTTTGAGGGTCAAGGGGGTTTTAATTGTCCCACAGTAAGTATAGTGAGGGTCATGATGGTGGATTTCCTTTAATCGGTGTTTGGATACATCTGTGGAAGATAGTTAAAAATCGTATAAATCTTACCGTAGGTGAAATATAAACAGTCCTGGGCAGGAGTCCTGTGCACATGGATATTCAAGTTATTACGTTGCATTTTGTATATTTATAAGAAACAACGACAAGTCTTATTACTTTTGTAAATAAGAATATTTCTACAGTTTACATGCTTGAGTTTGTAGTGCTTGCCGGCGTCATGGAGTGCGAGTTTGTATTTTATTCCTTTTCAATTCTTCTCACTGCCAAACGACGTACGAGGCAGTTTGCGTATTTTCTAGGCTGAATTGAGATGTTTCCACAGGACCAAGCATTTAAAAACGTTTGCTATACAATTCTCTTTTATATTTGGCATTGGGGGGTGTAACTAGTTAACCAGAATCCACTGATTTTAAACCAGTTATGACAACTATTGAAACTTCTCTGTGCATGGGAGGCCTCAATCTGCAAATGCACATGATATTTATCACACAGTTTACTCATCCAGTGAGTGACGACACCACTGCTGACATACGATGGATAAAATAAATATTAAACATAACGATGATTATTTTATATGATACACTGCTTCTATTCTTACAAAATGAAAGCAGATATCGATATATTCATACTATATAAGCGATCGATATGCATCTTTATATATAACCATAAACTCTCAAAGTGAGGGATCTTTATACAGTAAATGTATATGCGGTTTACATCTATTTTATTATATTTAATGCATATTATTTATATAGCTGTACATGTGCAGTCATGGTGGTTTAAAACTAATTTTAACTTCTTCTTAGTAAATTGTCAGAAATACAGGTTAATTTGTACATGCGATGCCTTGCGATAACCTAAATCCGATCACTTGATATGAGAAATAGTTCATCTCAAAGCTGAGGATCTATAAACTGCAATACTGATGAAGCTCAGCTTTAGGGCTTTTATTAAAAGGGACGAAATAAATGATACCAGACGTTAGAAAAAGATATGTTAGACTGTGTTTCTGTGACATTATTTGTGCCAAATATGCATAGTGAAGTGCTGTTAGAGTTATTAGATAACGAGCTGTCCTTTAATGAAAACTGATTGAATGTATGTCAAACTCAACATGTGCAATTTTATAAAAACCCAAATTTAATTTCACTCTTTAAATTGAGATCTGTGCCAGGTGAAATTTCCCAGCTAATTTTTCAAGTATATTACACACTGCGAATTATAAACGTACAGATTTGTAAAATGCATAACAATGGACTGCTCATTCAAAACATTTGATTACTTTTAATGAATAATTCTTCTGGCTAACAAAAGTTACTAAATGTTGTATGTACCAAAAAATAAGCTACAATAATTAATGCCAAACTTTCATTTCAAGTTTGACTGCTCACTTTTTTTCTCCACCTTTTAGAAAGCTGTTTTTCCTGTACCTTTATCTCTTTTAATTTTATCCAAGTATGTTTCTATGTAACATGCAAAAATGGTCATAAAACATAAAAAAACAAACATTTCACAAACCTTGATCTTGGCTACTGTTGATATTTTACAATCTCATGATCATGGTCTGCTCAGATTTTACGCTCATCAAGAAGAACAAACAAATACATGTTGTTATTATGCATAATTAACATTGCTGGCTGTTTTAGACACATTTCAGAATGATAATTCATAAAAAAAAAATATATATATATATATATTATGAATTATCATTCAGAAATGTGTTTCTAATATTCTATATTTATCAACTAATATAACAACTAATAATAACATAATTATATATTTGTATTATCTATTATATAATATATACGTCTTTGTGTGTGTGTGTGTGTGTGTGTGTGTGTGTGTGTGTGTGTGTGTGTGTGTGTGTGTGTGTGTGTGTGTGTGTGTGTGTGTGTGTGTGTGTGTGTGTGTGTGTGTGTGTGTGTGTGTGTGTGTGTGTATATATATATGCTTTTTAACAATTAATATAATTATTATACTATTATTTTCTATTATTATTTTATAATATTATTATTCATAATTAAAAAGTTTTGTTTTTCAAAATAAAAATATTTTATGATGTTATTATTAATTGTTAAAAAACACATTTCTCTGTGAAAATTACTATTTATTTATTTATTTATTTTTTTTTTTGTAGATAGGTAAAGAGAAATTGACAACACATAAAAATCCCAACATTAAAAATTACATTTTTATTTTTTATTTTGTTGAAGATCAATTTTAGACACATTCCAGGAGAAGAGATCAAGTTTAATCAACACTTTTTTTTAGGGATTATAGTTACTGAGAACTCTATGGGGGGGAGGAAAGAAAACTAAATAAAAATAATTTTTAAAACAAATGATCAATAATACACAATACAATCCTTGCAGAAAACAATCACATTGAAATTTTGCTGACAAAATGAACACACTTATTTGCACCATCCTGGCTACTGTATGTCAGACCTGAGCGTGGTAATGATTCAGTAGAGGAAATGACATCACTTCTGAACAAGAACTGTATAAGATCATTGAAGATTTCCTTTAATCATGCTTGTTATAGGAAGAAATATCACATTTCACGTGCCTGTTTTTACCAAGTTTATGGAAAACCCTCCACCAGTCACGGCCGTTTATAACATATTCTGTCTCTAATGATGATAATAATGTTGACATGGAAGGCAGAGCTCAAATGGCTAGAAATGTTTCACTCAGGAGATCTAATCGTATCTGTCTGTGACAAGAGATGTGTGGGATTTTGGAGAAAAGAGAAAAAGGAGCATTTAAAGTCTATGATCTTTTCCGTCTGCCTTCCAAGTTTCTGAAGTTGACTGGCCGGATCTTCATCTCCGTGAATGGAATCGAATGCTCGTGGCCTTTCCAGTGGAACCAATTGATGCCCTGTGAATTCAAATGGTTTCATTTAATTGATTAAATATGTTACAAAGCATTTCACTGTTGTATATGAAGGGGCGTAAAATACTCAACTCAAATATTATTTGGGGGAATCTGTAGCATTATTGAACCTAAAGACTTGGACTACATTTTAAGGATTATATTTCCAAGGGAAAAATACTATGTTTCTACCATGTTTATTAATCTTAGTTCATTTCAAAATTTACTAGTACATTACTAAAATTAATATAAAATACTTTAAATTTTTTTACATTTTTAGTCATTTTATGTGCTCCTGTCATTTTTATTCTTTTTTCTTTATTTTAAATATGGCTATTATTTCAGTTTTAGTTTTTATTTTCTTCCCATTTATTTTTGTTCAGTAATTTTACAGTTTAAAAAACTTAAGCTAAATGAAAATTACAAACTGAAATAAGTAAGTTTTTCATCTAATATTTACATACCTTATTTCAATTAGCAAAAATGTTGAATAGTTTTACATGGGTCAAAGATGAAAAGGGTTTAAGCATAAAAACAATAAGTGTAATACTGCTTTAAATTGTTGTTTTCCCCCAAAAAAAATTTAAAAAAATTATGTTTAATTTAATTGCAATTTTGTTTTCATTTTTCTGAGCAAAAAATTCAATATCATACATTTTTCCCAGATTTACAGAAGAGACCCACTAAAATGTCATTCAGTGTAACAATCTTGTCAGGCATATTTACAACAAAAATCAATTTATGACATATTAAAAGACTAATTACTTTCACCCCAAATACTAATAAGTTGTAATTTTACATTTTTTAAAATTTGCCACTATCCTAGGTTTTGACCATTTGTCAGTAAGAATGTTTTACTCATTTAAAACACAATCAAATTTAATATGCTCCCTTATTCTTTTATATATTTTAATATGTACATGTCAGAATAAGCATGTTGTTTGAATTTTTACATAAATATTGTGTTACACTGAATGACAACGTAACTTTATTTCAACCAAATTTTGACATTTTATTCTCCAAAAACTTATTTGAAACCTTAAAAGTAGACACTTTACTTACATCTAATGTGCTTTCTATGGACATAAAATCACTTTTGTACATTTCTTTTGATGCGGACATCTTAACATCTTTGACCCACATTCAGAAGGAACTAACGAACAATGAAAAATACCTCTTAAGCATTTGTCAATCTTAGTCAATATTTATTTCAAATTTTCAAATACATTCTTAAAACCAAAAGTTCTATTTGTTCATATTATTTAATGGAGCTGAACTAACAATGAACAGTTGTATGTTTATTAACACAATAAATAACTACTGTTAATTAATAAATACCAGGACAAATGTGCTGCTGATTTTTAGTTAATGCATTAACTGACATGAACTAATGGGTCCTTATTGTAAAGTATGTATATTTTTGTCTGTTTTACTGAGGTAAGTCAGATCATGTTTCCATTGGTTAACTTTCATTTAAAGGGGTCATATGATGCTTTTTTAAAGATCATTATATGCAAATATTTCCACATGGTGATGTAGATATGTGGGGGCGTGTTAGAATGAGCCGTTTTAGGGGGGCGTGGCAGAGTCTTAACTTTGATAAAGAATATCTCTTTGGTTTTGAGACTTTAGTCTTTGCAACTTCAGGGATCTTATCTATGCACAATCAGCTTGTAACACTCCAAAGAGAAAGGAAAACTTGAAATCGCATCATATGACCCCTTTAAAACAACCAGTGAAATTAATTTTGATGTAAAATGTAACTGGCCAAAACAGCTCTTTACTGACTTACTTTGCTGTGACTGCTGTCTCCATATTTCCCCATCAGGTTCACTCGATGGCAGTTTTTATACCAGAACGCTCCCTTGTAGGACAGGGCACAGTTGGTGACGGCAATGTCATTGTCATTGTTATAGGTGGAGAAGGGCCTGTTCTGGTGATACGACAAGGAATCACCTAAAAAGAGACAAAAAAGACACAATATCACAAGCTAAATATTACAAAACCTTTGCCATCATTGTGCATGAAATATTAGAAATCATTTAAGAATGATGCATCATGAAGCATGCATGTATTCTAGAGTCAAATTATCTTATGATCTTCATATTTGCATGAGATACTCTTAAAAATAAAGGGTTTTTTATTGGCATTGATGGTTCCGTGAAGAACCTTTAACATCCTTTGAACTTCTCCATTGGTTCTTTGTAGTGGGAAAAAAAAAAGTTCTTTAGATTGTTCAAATGTTTAGAAAGTGTGGAACCAAAAATGGTTCTTCTATGACATCACTGCGAAAACCTTTATTTTTAAAGGCCGGGACACGACGCCGAGCGACGGTCGGGCTAGTTTGTTTGGTGTGTTCCACTGGTCGGCTCTCGTCGGGCTCACGTCGGCGGCAGTTTGCCCGATTCAACATGGCGTCGGGACCGTCGGCGCGAGTGAGAGCTCTGATTGGTTGTTCAGTTTAGCGAACGAGTCAGTGCCTGAGAATTAAAGCGAAAGTGATTAAAACAAGCACGTAAATGAAGGCGGTACAGACAGAAAGCTGTTTAAATGTTACGTGATATTTACCAATCATTCTAATACGCGAATGTTTTCATAACAACATGAGCCGCTTAAAATGATTAAAGTTATCAACGTTACTGATATTCAAAATGGTAAGCAAGCGCTGCTTCGTTTACATTTCGTATATCTACGTTTATCTCGTATATCTTTGTTTCGGTTTCTCCTTTTGAATGACGAATATACTATTGATAGCTGCTGATATAGACAGTTAATTCCTCTCACGCATGCGCAGAACGCACGTGTTAGTTTGCCGTCGGCTGTAGTCTGTGCGGTGTGTTCGAGCGCAGCTTTTTGGTCCGACACTGGTGACAAATCGTCACGCTAGTTTTTTGAAGTCGGCTTGGTGTGTCCAGGCCTTCAGAGTGTAATATGTAAGAATGGATAAAAGTGTATACCAAATGCATAATGTACTGTATATGTAATTCACCTGCGGTACCACTGTATGCACCAATCTGGATCTTGTAGCGGGAACGAGGATCTGCGATGTAAAATTTATCGTAGACAGCAAACACACTCTCCTGTCCATCACGCAGGTCCACGCGCAACTCATACTGACCGGCTGAGGTGATTTTGTGAAGATTTGAAAGTCCTGAAAGACAAAGACGTGACATCTCTGTCAGTAAACCCAGATTTAGAAATGGATCCAGTAGATTTTAGTCTTATAATGCCTTTGGCCTCGAGTCGCACCGAGCCAGAACTCATCGTTCGTGTCACCGAATCCTGCAGAGTAGTTCCTCCAGTTCCTGTAGAAATCCACCTTGCCGCTCTGACGCCGTAGGAACACCTGTGGAGACAAACACAGTCGTTTACAGGTGAAGTGTGTCAGTTTTGCACCCCATGCAAAACGCGTTCAGTAACGCGTACGGCCAAATGTAACATTACTTTCACTTTCTGTCTACTTATAACTTTGTTTTCTGCATATTGAGATCTTGATTGAGCCGTTTTAAGGACCAAGGTAAGGTTGCACCATTTGTTTGTAAGTTCTTAGTTAAACTGCACGTTTTAAAGGCAGAACATAGCTAGAAGGTTGTAAGCTGTCCATGACGTAATGCGTAGTCACATATTATGACATGTACCCTCAATGATCCAATAGCAAGTAGCCTTCAAATAGCAGAAGTTGTGTTAAAATGCTGTGAATTTCAGTTTACCCTTGATTCTACGTTATTTTGCCTATATGGAAGCTTGTTTCCGCCACAGAATAAAAAATTTAATTACGACCTTTTATTTCACAGTTCTGACTCTTTTCTTGTGAGTTTATATTCTGACTTTGCTTCTCAGAAGTTTACGTCTCACAGTTCGGAGTTAATATCTCAGTATTCTGGGGGGAAAAATTCTCAGAATAGCGAGAAAAAAGTATGAATTTTGAGATAAAAAGTCAAATTTACCTCTTTATTTGTATTTATTTATTTTGTGGCTGAAACAAGCTTTCATACACCCTGGTAAAAATATTCATGGTAAAAATTCAGTTTCCACTGAAATATGATACAACTTAATCATGAATAATATAACAGGTATTCTTAAATGTAAATAAAATTCAGAAACTAATTTGAAATTCGTGTTTTTCTTGTCTGCTAACTATATTACTATTGCTCAAACTTAGAGTACGGGTTTGTTCAAATCACCCATAAAGTCAACATGCAATCAAAATTTTTATTTATGTATTTATTTTTTTACATTAAATATTGCATTTTTTTAAATAAATGATTAATCCATGACAGGGTTATTATCATTAGCTAAAACGGAAACCATAAAAAAATTATTACTTCAAATAAAATAAATATTAACTGAAATAAAACAAAATATAAAAATCTTAAACTTACAGTAAGTATATATATATATATATATATATTAGTGCTGTCAAACGATTAATCGCGATTAATCGCATCCAAAATAAAAGTTTTTGTTTACATAATATATGTGTGTGTATACTGTGTTTATTTATTATGTATATATAAATACACACACATACAGTATATATTTTGGAAATATTTACATGTATATATTTATATTATATCATATTATATATAAATATATTTAATATATAAACATAACATTTTTCTTAAATATATACATGCATGTTTTTGTATTTATATATACATAATAAATATACACAGTACACACACATATAT
>NW_015660499.1:1520221-1529031 GCF_001515625.1 Sinocyclocheilus rhinocerous | reverse complement strand
GCATCCAAAATAAAAGTTTTTGTTTACATAATATATGTGTGTGTATACTGTGTTTATTTATTATGTATATATAAATACACACACATACAGTATATATTTTGGAAATATTTACATGTATATATTTATATTATATCATATTATATATAAATATATTTAATATATAAACATAACATTTTTCTTAAATACATACATTCATGTTTTTGTATTTATATATACATAATAAATATACACAGTACACACACATATATTAAGCAAACAAAAACTTTTATTTTGGATGCGATTATTCGCGATTAATCGTTTGACAGCACTATATATCCATATATATATATATATCCATGCTCCATTCCTCATGCTTCCATGCTTAGATCGGGTTTGTCATGAAGAGCCAAAAAAATAACAAATCCCATTAATGTTCTCTCTCTTAAAATGTAAAAGAGGGTGAAGTCTTAAGGACTGAAGTCTGCCAGGTAAAATTAGATAACTGATTCAATTCAGTCAATCTGCTGTTTTATTCCTGCTGTTATTTCTGGTCGGATGCTTCCATAAACATTGAGTTTATACATAGAGGTACGTTCCAACATATTTAGTAGTGTGTAAGTTGGAACTCAGTGTGTCTTTACGTCAGAAGTAGCCAGTGTAAACAGCTCATCTGGACTCACCATCCAGCCACCGCCGTCAGTGCTCATGTCACAGTAAACCCGGACCGGCTGCTTCTCGTCTCCGCTGATGTAAATGGTGTACGGCCCGGAGGACGTCTCTCCGTTCAGCAGAGCTTCTGAGCAGTCCTTGCCGTTCCTGTAGCGCATGCCAACTGCACGAGGAAGAAAACAATCAGACACAGATAACAAACATAGATCACAAGAACAGTGAGTGCATTTTCTCACAGTCAAAAAGTGGATGTATTGTAAAGAACTTTATGCATAAAAATGTCATTTGACTGCACAATAAAACAGTAAATAACCTTAATTCAGGGTTCGTACAGAAACTGCAAAATGAAATTCCAGGACTTTCACGGACTTTTCAAGCACTATTTTTTTTTTTTGGTTTTCAAGGACTAAAATCAGAGATCACAATATCGCTATTATCTTTCAAAATCTAATAAATAAACTAATAAAACAAAATGGTACAAATAAAGTGCAGCACATGCAAATCATGCAATGGCTGTGGCAATTTGAAAGGATACTAAGGCAAAGTTATCGCTTTCCTTATTCAAAGTGATTTTTTTTATGAATATTGACCTGAAGAGTAAAAGCTTCATCATACACTTGGAAAGTTATGAGCTATATCATGCTCGTATACACTCGGGGTGTGACAATACACTTAGCTCACCAGATGAGACAAAATACAGATACTTAGTTTACTAGAACGAGACAATATTTAATACTATTTTTATGAAATTTTCAATGACAAAATATTTGTCTTTTAATCACAAAAAGAAAAACAATGTAGTTGCATTTTGAAACATTTAACTGATCTAGAGCCGTAACAAACGATTATCTTGGTATTCAAGTAATTTACTGATTATTTTGACAATTGAGTAATCTGATATTTTTTAGTAATAAAAATAAATTAACATTCACACAACACATCATATTGTAAGAAACATGAGGCTTAAAGTTCAAGACCCAATAGCTTTTCTGTTGAATCATCAGATTTATATAAAAATGTGTTCATGTGCACAGAAAAGTAGCAACAACTGTGCTAATGACAAACAATGGCTAAATACACTAGATCAACTGTATGACTGAATTTAAGAACTGAGTCTTTATGCAATGAACATTATTGCATTAAAGTTTCCATAAAGTATTTTCTAGTCATCTGATTAATATATATATATATATATATATATATATATATATATTAAACTAATGATGAGACAATAATAATTGGTTCAAATAAAGTATCAAAACCAAGTAATCACATGGTTTTATTGAACAACACTGTTAAAATACATAATATAATATGCCTATATATAATATGAACATAACCAATTTAAGTACATTATGTATTATAACAAATACCTGCAGAGGGCACCAAGCGATGTTGGGTGATGTTTCACTTTACAGCGTGATTCAGCGACGTTTAAATCCATTTAATTTTAATATTTGGACACAAGCAAATTCAGAGCAAGGGTTTGAACTTTTATTTTGAAATAGCGATGTACAACAAATCACATATTTAGACACATTTAGAAAGGTTTTTACCACAAAATCAACTTTTTACTGATATCGCGGGACCACTTTTCACCTCAAGGAGTAATATCGCGAGATCTCGTGCGTGGCTAAAAGCCAGGCGAAAAGGCTCTGTTTTTATATCAGACGAGCTGCATCGTTAATTTAGCAAGAAACGATTGTTTTTTTATCGAAAACAAAAATTAACACTAATTTCATATATACTGCCTTTTAAACATTCAAGTACCTTTTCATAAATATGGCTGTTTTCAAGGGTTTTCCAGGACTTACATTTTAAAAAGTCAAACTCAAGTACTTCAAGCACCTTGTACGAACCCTGTTAATTATTGCATGGTTATTATTGTTAACTAAAACCATATTTTTTTCCCACTATTTGAAATCAAATAAAGAGTAACTGAAATAAAATATTTTTTAAATATATATATATATATATATATATATATATGAAACAATAACTGTGATACTCTTTTTTTCCCTATTGTGTATCATTAATGTTATTGATTAAAGATTACAAGAACAAAAATAATGATGTACAAAGAATGTGTTATTTTAGAACAATTGAAAGGTGACATATTATGCCCCTTTTTACAATATGTAATATAAGTCTCTGGTGTCCCCAGAATGTGTCTGTGAAGTTTCAGCTCAAAATACTCCACAGATAATTTATTATATAATTTTGAAAATGCCTATTTTGGGTGGAAGCAGAAACAAGCTGTTTTTCGGGCCTGTTTCTTTAAGTGCAAATGAGTTGCTGCTCCCCGCCCCCTTTTCCAGAATAGAACTCGTATCTGCTAAAAACATCTGTTTTGGTTCTGATTATCATGTTTATCGAACTGAAATCATGCATTTGAAACCATATGAGTTTAAACTTCAGATATAAGGTTTTCTGAGTGCACATATCCGAAGCACACGGACAGAAAGCGGCTGTCACAGCATGTGAGTACTAAACTAAGCTCTCATTCACACACAAGTTTACGTTAAAAACACACGAGTTACAAAAACAGTCGGTTATGTCTGTGAAGGTAAACAGCTGGGAAATAATCGCTTGTTTATTTTAGATCAAAAATGAGAAACGTTGCCTTGGAAACTGATATTATTATTTTTTAAATGGAATATTGCTGTACGAATTGCCCATTTTGATTTCATGGTGACTTTAAGGGTGATCCGAACAAAGTTTTCGCAGCAGCGCTAGAGTAGAAGTTGAGCTGTAAGTAAAGCAGCAGTGTGTGACCTGTGCTGAAGACGCTGCTGATCTGTGTGCTCCTCTTGTCCTCAGCGACGGCCTGCAGTCTGACTGTGTGTTCAGTGCTGCTGCTCAGATCAGACAGACTGTGTGAGGTCGCAGACGGCTCTAGATTCAGCTCCTGTGTGAACATACAGCAGTTATGATCTGAATATCAGTAAAAAAATACCTCATCTTTTAAATAAAGATTAAAAAAAATTTTTTTGCATGAATTGTATACAGTATAGTAAAAAAAAAGAAGTCAACAGTTTGTGTTGTAAACAAACACGAGTTGATTTTTGGTTGAACAATCCTTTTATATGGCCTATATTCTTCAACCACAAGCGTAACATGCCCAATAGCAGAAGTGGGTAACTAGAAACATCTGAAGGTTAGTAGTATGTGAGAAATGTCTGACCCTGACATCGCCGTCAGACGCTTGAAAGGTCAGGATATATCCGGTGATGGCGGCCCGCGGCGGCGTCCAGGTGAGAACGGCGCTGTCTGTCTGAATATTACTGGCAACCAGATCCCGCGGAGCGTCCACATCTACATAACAGCAGAGAAATCAGATCACAGCCACAGTTATTCAGACAGTAAGAGGACTTATGACTGAGCAGGAAATAAATTAAAAACGCATTTATTCTTCAGAATCGATCATTAAAGTTTGATAAATTCAGCATTAGTTCATTATATAGAATATATAGTACATTGCATTCTACCTATCTACCTATCTATCTATCATATTTTTATTAGTATTAATAATAATAATAATAATTTGTGATGCACTAAATGATTTCATCTTCAATCAGGACACATGAGAAATGAATAGTACATTTCTTTAAAAAAAACTAAAACAAAAGTGGTGTTAATGTAGATTATTTGTATTTTTCTGAAAGATTAAATATCTTTCATTTTGAATCAGGACACATATGATAAAATAACAGAACATTTCTTAAAAATAATACACATAACATTATTATTATTATTAATGTTATAAATTTTTATGATACACTAAATGGTTGTCATTTCTGATCAGGACACATAAGATAAAATAATAGGACATTACTTAAAAAAAAAACTAAACATTAAAAGCTGGATTAAAGCTACTTTTAATAAAACATCATTATTGCTACTACTATTATTTATAAAAAAAATTGTGATACATTAAATGGCTGTCATTTTCAATTAGGACACAACAAAAATAGACGACATCTCTTTAAAAATCTTGTAAATATTTTATGTTAATATTAATGTTGATATATTAAAGTTAAAGGTGTGTTTTGCATAAAAAACATATGCAAAAAAAACAAAAAAAAAAAAAAAACAAAACATGTATAAGAGATTTTCACTATTATTTGTGACCCTGCAGCACAAAAGCAGTCTTAAGTCGCTGGGGTATATTTGTAGCGATAGCCAGGTAACCCATTGTATGGGTCAAAATTATCGATTTTTCTTTTATGCCAAAAATCATTAGGATATTAAGTAAAGATCATGCTCCATGAAGATATTTTGTAAATCTCCTACCGTAAATATATCAAAACTTAATTTTTGTTTAGTAATATGCATTGCTAAGAACTTCATTTGGACAACTTTAAATGTGATTTTCTCAATATTTAGATTTTTTTGCACCCTCAGATTCCAGATTTTCAAATAGTTGTATCTCGGCCAAATATCGTCCTATCCTAACAAACCATACATCAAGCTTATCCATTCAGCTTTCAGATGATGTATAAATCTCAATTTCGAAAAATTGACACTTAAGACTGGTTTTGTGGTCCAGGGTCACATTTTATATACAAATGCTCTCTGTTTCATGCGAGTCCCCCATATAGAGTAAAGTGTTCATTAAAGGTGTGCCGCTGTATTAGATGCGGCCTGTAGGGGGCGCTGGAGCAGCAGTAATGGCTGAAGCTCCTCTCACCTGTGGTGAAGTCTGTGGTCGCCGGAGCGCTTTTCTCTCGGTTTCTGATGGCGTAAACATTGACAGTGTATTGAGTTGCTGGAGCCAGGGAGCTCATCTCAAACTCCACCGTGTTTCCAGAAACCTGCTCTGATATCGGTGGCACTGTGCAGAAAAACACAAGAATCCGAAATGATTCTATAAAACTCAAACTGATGAAAAATAACAACTGAACAACAGATGTGGGGTTTATTTCGGGTTGTTGACATGTCAGGCAGTGACAGCAGTGTCCTGCAGTGTGACACACGATACTGAGATATCTAAAACTATTTCTGCTCTACTCGGGGTGAACAGCAGCAGAGACAACGCAGACAAGTCAAACACGAATAAAGAAACCCAAAATAGAGCAACAGAGGAGTTTCCTCACCAGTGTCTGCACTGTATGTGATCACATATCCATCCACGGTCGCCACGGCAGGTTGCCACAGCAACAGCGCCTTTGTGTCAGTGACATTGACAGCAGTCAGGCTGCGTGGCGTATCCAGGGCTGGAGGCAAATAATAAAATAATACATTAAAAAACTAAAACTTTACTTTGTTACAGTATTATTTGTATAAACTATATTCAATTTTATGTAAAGTATAAATAAACTATACGAAACAAAATAAATTATACTGTATATATAATTTTATGTCCCTGAATACCTTTCTGTCATATATATACACATAATAAAATAACATTATTTCGTTATGATTTTAATATAATATATTTATACAATAATATAATATTTATATAATTCATACTTTGATACCTAAAAACTAATTATGTAAAACAAACAAATATAGCATATTAAATCAAATAAAATTAATAAAAAAATATTATTTTACATTATTTTGTTATATATAAAATAAGGACTATATATTTATACAATGGTATAATATTTATATAATTTATTTGAATACATTTGATATATTTTCATGTCTTCACATTTGAAAGTACATTAAATACTGATTTGTTACATTATATATAATTTGATATGATATAATAATATATATTTAGGTTTAGGGTTTTGTTTTCAGATCATTAACACTCAGTTTGAGCAATAGTGATGCTTATCTTAGAAAACACCACTAACCGGATAAGTTACTAAACCAACCTGTCGTAAAAGTGTCGGACACTGGTTCGCTCTCCTCCAGACCTTTCACTGCAACAACCGACATCTGATACGCCTCTCCAGGAATCAGCTTTGTCAGCGAAACCTGAGACTGTGACCCGTCCGCTGTCAGGATCACGGGAGTACCTGTTAAAACACAGAAGAGAAGCAAGACTTAATGCATGAATTCCATCCAAGCAAATGGATTTAAATCAACTGTTTTTTTGTCTTTATTTACAACACTAGTTCTGTTGTTTGCAATGCTTTCAAGCATTCTTCAGGGTTTAATTAAGAGGACCGGTACTCGCCTCCTTGGACTGGGATGTAAGTGATTCTGTAGGAGTCCGGCTGGGATCGCGGTACAGTCCAGGAAGCCACAGCTGTTGTGTCCGTGATATCGGAGAAACGAAGGTCCCGTAGAGCTCCAAGGCCTGCCAGACAGCAATGCAGATCCATATTTAGCAACAGAAAGAAAATCATTGAAAAAATTGGGAACATGATCCACCCAGGGTCCTTATGGCCATTAGCTTATGAAGTTAATTCAAACAGCCACTGGAAAACGGACAAAGAAAGACCACTGAACTGCAGGAGAAGCGGGCCTTTCCCTGGTGCAATGAAAAAAGGCCTAAAAGAAAGATCCATTAGTCAAAATAGTGCAAGAACCATCCACAAACTCTTCCATTTTTAACATGACCAATCATGCCAAAATCATTCAATTGCATTCCACAGATTTAACCTGGAGCGAGACGATGACAAAAAGAAGACATGTTATTTTGACCATGAACCGACACACAGTCATTAGTTTTCAGTGCATGCGGACAAATTAACATCACGTTTCCCCACAACGATGATGGTTTAGTAGTGAAATGAACATCGGGACACTTTCCTCTGGATGCATGACCAGACACAACGTTCCTTCGTGAGAGCATGCAAGGTTAAAGTCAACATGAACTGACCTTACTTTATGACGTTTTGTCAAAATGTCTGTTTATAGTGTCTAAAGCACCAAGCAGTCTTATTCTTGCTGATTTGAAATGCATCAGGTAAAATGGCTTGCGAACAGTATTTGCTGTTGACTTTAACCCTGGATTGAAATATATCATGACAGATACATTTCAAATCACGGTGCATCACAGATCAGTACCTGTTTAGGATGAAGAGTGTTACTCAGTTGTTAAAGATCGCACTTCCATCACATTGCAGCCAAGAAAGCCCCTCGAGTCCAGAAATGAGCGAGTTTGACAAGTGCAATACCTGTTCTGGCAACAGCAGTAATGGGTTGGGAGCGATGTTCCAGCGTGACACCGTAAAGCTCAATTTCATACTCGGTTCCCCCCAAAAGCTGCGTTAAAACTTTGGTTCTGTCATCGCCCGGCACAACGAACTCTCGAGGGTGGGAGAGCTTTCTCGAATCTCTAACTTTGAGAACGAATCGATCAAAGATGTCGTCTTCTGCCGTCCAGGCCAGCCGGAAACTCTCAGGGGTGACGTCCGACACGAAAAGGTGCTCGATCTCTGGCTCTGCCTCTGATTGACAAGTAAGGGACATGTGTCTTTTTCTTGTTTTAACAAGAGTTTGAGACAGACTCGAGTGTGTCTCCACGCATTCCACATGCATCAAGTATGAGTATAACTACCCGTGTTAGTTAAACTATGGACGCATAGCTGCAACGTAAACGCGTCCCTTTATGACTTTTGACGCCAGTTAATATTGTAAATGGCATTGCAAATCAAGCATGCCACTTACATAAGACTGTCTTTCCCACTTTACAGTGATTTCATGCATGACTGTGGTTTACGGCCTCATATAAGACTGTGTTTCCATATGGGCTGCTGGTGAAAAACTTTCCCAGCTAACAGGGAAGGTTCTGGCAATGTTCTTTCAGTAACATTCAAAGAACGTTTGTTATTGAAATGTTGGCACCAAAATGTTATTTACACATTTAACTTGCTACTTGTTTCAGATGGTTCAGAGAAAATTATTACAAAACTATTAGTTTACATTATTTTGTTAAAAAAAAAAAACATATACAATACTATAATAATATTTTTATAATTTAAATTAATACATTTTATATTAATAGAAGTTTCATTTAAAGGTATCTGAAACATTTTAGTTGAATGTATGTCTAATGTTTTTAAATGTTACTGCTTGCTACTGTACTTGTTTCAGATGGTTCAGAGAAAATTCAAAAGTAGCATTTTGTAACAAAATGTAACATTCCCTTAATGTTTGCTCTAACATACAAATAACCAAGGAAAAAAAGTAAAAAAAAAAAATAAAAATAGTGAGGGGATATTTGAATTATTTGTTAATAAACTAATGTTTTCTGAGTCAAT
>NW_015660499.1:1518173-1520211 GCF_001515625.1 Sinocyclocheilus rhinocerous | reverse complement strand
AACCATAGGACTTTTTGTTAGGATCGAAAAGTAAAAAAAAAAAATAAAAAAAAAATTATAATAAAAAAAAAATTTCAGAAATAACGTTTTCTTAACTTAATGGGAACATTAGCACAATGTTCTTAGAACATATTTTTGTTATATACAGTTTTGCCCGCCATTCAGTAGAAAACACAGTTCAAATATGGCATCACATATGTGTATGCTCATATTTTTGAGGCAATGGGACCAGTGAAGCATGTACTGTTCTTACGAGCAGCACTAGAAATAAAGCAAAATGCTTTACTGATGGAGGAGACCTGGCAAATCAACAAAGGACAGTGTTGAGGAGGTAGCTGAGTTGTGTAGGAGTTTCCCAACCAAAGCTTATATCAAACAGCAGACATCTAAAAGAACGTGTAAACACAGGACATGTTCATCTGTGCTTTTTATTGTTATCTGCATGTGTCCTATGACTTCTGGTTAGTATTTAGTTTTGTGCCTTTCTAGATCAGTTTGTAAACTGCAAAGGAATCCGCAGCTGAAGCAACACATGTAAATGTATTTTTGCTGCAATCAAAATTTGGGAAAAAAATCTATCACACTTTGAAATAAATATATATACATATATACAGTACATACATACACACACATATATATATATATATATACATACTATATATATATATTTTTTTTTAGAACTATGCAGCCTTGAAACCACATAAATATAGTTGAGAAGCAACACTGCATAATGTATTAAGACTTTAGACTATTTTGCCTTACTGTACTGGGAGATTGTTTTTAAGTATCAACATTCACTGCACAAAATATAGTACTTCATGCATTTTTAATCTTCTTTTTTTATTGTCTTTTTTTAAAATGGTTTTCCAGAAAAATCAGTGTCTTCTCTACACAAGAATTAATATTCACAATTTTCCAAAAATAAAAAATTAAATAAACAAAAATGAAAAATGCATTAAGTAGTATCTCTCTCTCTCTCTCTCCTTTATTATTTTTTTTAAAGATGCATATTGATTTCTGATTTTTGACACTGATTTTTCTGGAAAACCATTTGAAAAAAAAGAGGATTAAAAAAAAGAAGATTAAAAAAAAAATGCATTATGTAGTATCTTTTGTGCAGTGAATGTTGATTGTTGTGCAGAAAAAACATTGACAACAGCAAAATTTGTGTCCAAATATAAACTTCTGAAAAATGACTAAGGAAACATAAATGGACCACAAAATGTCACTGTTTCCATCAGTACTGTTTAAACAACATTTAAAAGATTTCATTTGCAGCGAATAAAACTGTGATTTTAAAAAAGGTGACCAATCAGAAGCAGCAGCTGGGGCAAGAAAAGTACAAAAATAAAAATACAAAATTTAAAAAAAAAAAAAAAAAAAAAAAAAACAATGAATAATTCATTAAGTAGTATCTCTCTCTCTCTCTCCTTTATTGTTTTTTTTAAAGATGCATATTGATTCCTGATTTTTGACACTGATTTTTCTGGAAAACCATTTCTCAAAAAGAGGTTAAAAAAATGCATTAAGTAGTATCTTTTGTGCGGTGAATGTTGATTGTTGTGCAGAAAAACACTGACAACAGCAAAATTTGTGTCCAAATATAAACTTCTGAAAAATGACTAAGGAAACATAAATGGACCACAAAATGTCACTGTTTCCATCAGTACTGTTTAAACAACAACATTTAAACGATTTCATTTGCAGCAAATAAAACTGTGATTTTAAAAAAGGTGACCAATCAGAAGCAGCAGCTGGGGCAAGAAAAGTATCTTGAGCATATTGAGTGTTTACTGTAGAAACTGTACAATTCGTCAGGTTTTTGTCATGGCGTTGTGAGAAAGAAACCATCACACTCTTGAACATGTCTTGTGCATACAACCCCTGAAAAATTGCAATAGCAGTAAAATATTTGTTACATACTAAAACATTTAGCTCTTCAACAAAAACTAAAAACTATCAAGCTTGGGCAGTGAAACGTTTAATGTGAAGGAGTGACGTGCAGTTGAAAAACAAAAAAAGCAGAGAGCGGTACCTG
>NW_015660499.1:1508428-1516069 GCF_001515625.1 Sinocyclocheilus rhinocerous | reverse complement strand
AACAAAAAAAAAAAACAATGAATAATTCATTAAGGAGTATCTCTCTCTCTCTCTCCTTTATTGTTTTTTTTAAAGATGCATATTGATTCCTGATTTTTGACACTGATTTTTCTGGAAAACCATTTGAAAAAAAAGAGGATTAAAAAAAAGAAGATTAAAAAAAAAATGCATTATGTAGTATCTTTTGTGCAGTGAATGTTGATTGTTGTGCAGAAAAAACATTGACAACAGCAAAATTTGTGTCCAAATATAAACTTCTGAAAAATGACTAAGGAAACATAAATGGACCACAAAATGTCACTGTTTCCATCAGTACTGTTTAAACAACATTTAAAAGATTTCATTTGCAGCGAATAAAACTGTGATTTTAAAAAAGGTGACCAATCAGAAGCAGCAGCTGGGGCAAGAAAAGTATCTTGAGCATATTGAGTGTTTACTGTAGAAACTGTACAATTCGTCAGGTTTTTGTCATGGCGTTGTGAGAAAGAAACCATCACACTCTTGAACATGTCTTGTGCATACAACCCCTGAAAAATTGCAATAGCAGTAAAATATTTGTTACATACTAAAACATTTATCTCTTCAACAAAAACTAAAAACTATCAAGCTTGGGCAGTGAAACGTTTAATGTGAAGGAGTGACGTGCAGTTGAAAAACAAAAAAAGCAGAGAGCGGTACCTGTAACAGCCACTGTGGTGATTGGACGAGACTGTAACCCATTCCCTGACACCCCGGTCACACTGACCTCATAGCCAATGCCAGTGATCAGGCCCAAAACATCCAGTACGGTCTGGTTCCCCGGCACTACGAACTCTTGCGGCTCCAGCAGCTGGCCAGAGTCCGACACCTTTACCTGAAAATGCCTGAAGCCTTCAGAGGAGTCTGCCGCCCAGGACACCCGAAATCCGTACGGGGTAATATCCGAAACCGTGAGATTTTCCACTCTAGGTAATGACGCTGGGTTACGTGGTACAGCATTCATTTGGGTCCCATGGTTGCAATGTTATAGGAGGGGACAATACAGGGTGAGGATGTATAATTGATTCTGCAGTGATTGCAAGGTCAAAATAGCTTGTTGTATGTCAAATGTTGCTCATCAGTTTGTCAGTATTAAGCTATTGTATGAGCTTTGCATTCTTGGTTTCTCCATGTAAAATAATAGAGCATTCAGTGGGTGCAATGTTAATGTCATTAGACAACATGAGCTCAGACTGATGCAAACATGAGTTTCCACACTGCAAATACTACTTTCTTTTTCTTAAGCAAAGCAAGTTAAGTTTCAAACTGAAACTGCATCTGAACACAAGCCATTTGTAATATATCTATTGTCTACGAAAGCGCCTGAAACTAAAATCTCAGGTCACTGAATACAACGCAAAACCACAAGGGAAAAAAGAGCTTTTAAAGGTCTATTTACACCAAGACCAACGTGACAAATTATCACAAACCAATAAGTAAAAAAAAATAAATAAATAAAAGAGTGTGTGTATATATATATATATATATATATATATATATATATATATATATATTGTATATACAAATTAAATCTGTTTTTGTTTTGGACACAGACAAGAGGATCCAGTTTTATATTTTTACAAATCACAAAAAACCAAAAATCTCACTTGGTGTAAAAAGGCCGATAGAGTTATTAAAGTAACCATGTAAATTATTACATACATGCAAGTATGCTAAACAAATAAATAAATAAATAGTCACAGGCAGTTTCAGAAATTTGCTTGCAACTAGTTCTAACCGGATGCAAAAATTGTTAGTTCTGTCGAAGTTCTGATTTGTTGTGATAGAAGCATGAAAAACTTGCATAGTACCTGTACTGGTATTGAAGGAAACTGCTGGAGTTTGACGGCCATGAGACAGACCATAAAACCCTATATCATAAACCGTAGAGTCCATAAGACCCGTTACAGTAAGGTTCCTCTCTGCACCTGACAGCCTGAGCTCTACAACATCATAGAGCTGCTCACGGTCAGTGACACGAGCAGCAAAGCCATCGAAGTGGCCTGACAGTGTGCTCCAGGACAGCGTCAAGCTATTCGGCCGTGTTTCAGAAACCACAATGGGGCCCAATTTAGGCTTCGGCTCTGGATGAATGAAAAAGAGTATTGGGTATTGTTACGAAACTTAACGACAGCTGAAACAAGTGAAAACTGTAGGTTTAATACAGCAGGAATATTCTGGGTTATTTGCTTTAATGTCTATAAAAAGCATCTGTGGTTTGCAGTCAATTGCCACAGCAAACAATTTCAATTATAATTAAATATATACATGTATGTGTGTGTGTGTGTGTGTGTGTGTGTGTGTGTTTGTATACACATACACACATATACATATATATTGTAAAAAAAATTAAGCCATATTGGAGTAATAAATATAAGTAACCATTTTTCTTTTGAGTTTATATTTATAAATTTGCAGTATGGACCAGATTTAGTCAAATCAGTGTTAACTAACTATTAAAAATGATTTTTTTTACTAAAATAACAAATTAAAAAACAAAGAATATATATATATATATATATACAATATATATATCTACAGTATATATATATATATATATATATTCTTTACTTTAATACTGTATATGTGATCCTGGAGCACAAAAGCAGTCTTATGTCGCTTGGGTATATTTTTAGCAATAGCACAAAAAACATTGTATGGGTCAAAATTATCGATTTTATTTTTAATTTGAATTTTATGCCAAAAATCATTAGGATATTAAGTAAAGATCATGTTCCATGAAGACATTTTGTACATTTCCTACTGTAAATATATCAAAACTTAATTTTACAGCAGGAATATTCTGGGTTATTTGCTTTAATGTCTATAAAAAGCATCTGTGGTTTGCAGTCAATTGCCACAGCAAACAATTTCAATTATAATTAAATATATACATGTATGTGTGTGTGTGTGTGTGTGTGTGTGTTTGTATACACATACACACATATACATATATATTGTAAAAAAAATTAAGCCATATTGGAGTAATAAATATAAGTAACCATTTTTCTTTTGAGTTTATATTTATAAATTTGCAGTATGGACCAGATTTAGTCAAATCAGTGTTGTTAACTAAAACTAACTATTAAAAATGATTTTTTTTACTAAAATAACAAATTAAAAAACAAAGAATATATATATATATATATATACAATATTTTCAAATAGTTGTATCTCGGCCAAATATTGTCCTATCCTAACAAACCATACATCAATGGAAAGCTTATTTATTCAGATTATCACTTATTCAGATTATGCTAATTGACCCTTATGACTGGTTTTGTGGTCCAGGGTCACATATATATTAACGTAACTAGTAAACTAGTAAAAATGATAAAAGCACACAAAACATTATACATAACACAATAAACACACACACACGTCTGGTCAGCTATCCTTGTGGGGACTCTCCATAGGCGTAATGGTTTTTCTACTGTACAGACCGTATATTCTATTGCCCTACACCAACCCTACCCCTAAACCTACCCCTTACAGGAAACTTTGTGCATTTTTAGATTTTCAAAAAACTTCATTCTGTATTATATATAAGCTTGTTTACCCGTGGGGACCACAATTTAGGTCCCCACCATGACATGAGTCCCCATGAGTCTGTGTGTAGTCAGGTTTAAGTCCCCACCAGAATAGAAAAACAGGTACACACACACACACACACACACACACAAACTAGTTACTATTCAAAAGACTAACAGACTAAACTTGTGCAAACACATGGTTGGGAAGCAAATCCAATCCTATTTACACTAGTCCTATGCTAATCAATAACATGCCACAGACATTACCTTGCAAACAACCAAAAATACTCCTTTTTCTCAGGAAAGCATGCTGCTTTTTGGACAAAAAGCTCATTATGAATTGATGATCTGAGAACTCGAAGCATGCGCTGCTGTACCTGTGGTTACTACAGTCGTCAGGGCAGCTGTGTTTGTGCCACCAAAGGTGGCGTACAGCTTGATCTGATACCGCGTGTCTCCTCTGAGGCCGGTCAGCACCGTGGAGCGAACACCTCCGGGTAAGGTGCGCCCCGTCGCCTGCGTGGGCAAAGCAGACTCTCTCACCTCGACTATAAAATTATCAAACGCCTTCTCTCCCATCCGCCAGGAGAGCGACACTGTGTCTGAGGTAATGTTTGAAACAACTAGCCCAGACAAGTCAGGCTCGGCCGCTACAGGGGGGAAAAAGCCAGCCATGACGATTCGTTTAGTGTCTCTTTCTCTTTCGTTTAGAGATCTGTCCATGCTAACTCAGTGCCTAACTGACAGACAGCCTTGGTTAAAGGGATAGTTCAACCAAAAATCATTCACTCAACCTCATGTCACCCAACTAACAGTGAACGTTCAGAACTTTGGCTAATCCAGATTCTTTCAAACGAACGTTCTTCCAATAACATTAATAGTGCTCATTCAAAGTTATCTGGTCTTTAATAATGTACTCAATTAAATTAAATAAAGTCTAAATTATTTATTCAACATTCATAGATTTTTTTTTTCCAGAACAATCAGAGAACATTCAACGGTAACGTTCCCATAATGTTTGCAAAATGGAATGTAAAAAAAAAGCCTGGATGTTTTTGAACATTGTAAATGTTTTCATAACTTAATGGGTATGTTAACAAAACATTGTGAGAACATATTTTTGTTAGCTGGGAAAGTTGAGCATACATCTTGTGCACTATTTTCCCCACCTAACAAAAATATGTTCCAAGAACGTTCTACTAATGTTCCCAAAATGTTATTTCAGAACGTTCTCTGAACATTCAAAACGTCCATTTTTCATTTAAAAAAAAAAAATGTTTCTTGGTTATGCGAACATTCCATTTTCTCATTTTGCATTATGAAAATGTTACTTTTGAATGTTCTCTGAACGTTCTGAAACAAGTTATATTTAAAAGCATTAGATGAACATCCAACGAAAATGTTTTTAAAAACATGAATGTATAAATAAAGTTTTTGTGCTAACATTTTGAGAACATTATTAAAAACCGGATAACTTTGAATGAACCTTCTATTAACGTTATGATGTTCTCTGAATATTCAAAACATCCAGTGTTTTAAATGTTTAAACATTTTTCTTGTTATTGCGAATGTTAAGGGAACATTCCATTTTATCAATTTGCAAAAATTATGGGAACATTACTGTTAAACGTTTTCAACTTTGACCAAAAAAAAAACAAACACTAAAAATACTGCATACAACTTGTGCACTATACTCCATGTCCACTACTAACAAAAATATCAATGTTCGCAAAAATTTCCATTAAGTTAAGTAAAAGAATTATGAAGTATGAAAACGTTATTTCGGTGTTCTCTGAATGTTCAAAATGTCCAGTTTTTAAAAAATGTCAAAATGCTTTAAAATCATTTCCCTTGGTATTGTGAACATTAAGGGAACATTCATTTTCCTATTTTGCAAGCATTATAGGAATGTTATTTTTCTGAATGTTCTAAAACAAGAAAAAACAGATGCAAATCCATAAATATGATAGTTTTTGTGCTAATGTTTTGAGAACATTATTACAGACCAGATAACTTTGAATAAACATTACTTGAAGAGAGCCTTGCCAGAACGTTATGAGAATATTCTCTGTTAGCTAGCTGTGAGTAATAGACTTCATTTAGTCACTGTCATGTACAAGTCGAACCTGACGCAACATCTTGAGGCACCAGATTTCAATGTGCACAAGCAGAAGGTAAAAGTTTCAGTGATTTACATCTTCAATTTTGCATGTTTCTGACATAAAGCTATCATATGACTTCAGCAGTAAGACTTCTAGTGCTTGAGTTATATGGACCCATTTTAGAGAGATTTGCAACATATGAAGAAGGGGAAAACATACAGGTTTGGAATGACATGAGTAAATGTGATCTTTTGGTTGAACTACTGTACTCCTGTAAGGCCTGATTTATCTTTTCCAATATAAACAAACGGGGGAAAACAGCAAGGATACGAGAGAATTGCAGTTACCTGTGGAGGCGACAGCACTGACGGAGTCTGTTCTCCTTCTCTTCACGACTCCAGTGAGGTAAGCTATATAGTCAGTAGTCGGCCGCAGCCCAGTGATTTCATACGACTGTGTGCTTTGTGACAGATTATATTCGACTGGCTCCCGCTGCCAGCTAGAGTCTATAATCTCCAGGATAAACCTCTCAATATCTCCTCTCGTGTCATTCCATGAAATGGAGAAGCTCTCTGATGTAATATTAGAAACATACAGATTGCCAACCACTGGAGCACTATCTAAAGGGAGAAACGGTTATTGGAATAGCGCAGTTGCACTTCCTGTACAATATGCATAATTTGCATGTATTATTTCTGTTTAACTGAGAAACTAATGACAGATTAATTAAAGGAAATATTTGCTTTTCTCCTGTAAGTACTGCTATGAATACTGACTAGTATTATGGATTAAGTTTTATAATGCACCTTGCCGGATTAGGTCTGTTTCCCATACCCCGCGTCTGCAGCATGCAAACAGCGCATATTTATTTTAGCATGCAAGCATAACATGCTTTCTTATGTAAATTAGGTTTCATGACGATAACTTTTGTAATAAAATATCATTAAAAATAATAAATAAGGCAATTAAAAAAATGATAATTTGTTTGATATTAAAGAACATACTCAGTATAAGACAGAAATCATTTAATTTTCTGTATATGCTTTGCTTACACACTGCAGATGCAGGATGTCAAACACAAAAGCTGGGCAGAAAACAAAAGCAGAACAAATATTAAAAAAGGCTAGGAAAACAAAAGAATGTATTTTTTTAGTTATGAATTCTGAGGCTGTTTTGTTGTTTTTGTTCACTGTAGTGTCAAAACAGGTTAACAAGAATTCTGGGTTAGTGCATATGAAGCATTTCATGCGCAGGATAAGATAATGCTTGGATGATGCCCAGAAAGCAGTATGTCTGAATAACTATTTTAATCATTTGATTATTTAATTATTAAATGTAATTATTAGTTAATATTTAATGAACTATTATTTCAACTAGTGTGATATTTTATTAAAAAATATTATTATAATTTATTAAAATACTGTTTAATGAATTTGTATTGTTCGCTAAATCATATCATTACTTTTATTACATTAAAGCATTGATAATTAAAACAAAAAAAATGTAAAAGATCTATAGTGTTATAATGTGAAAGATTAGCTATCAACAGAAGATTAAAAGCCAATAAATAACTCATTTAATTTTTTTTAATGATTTTTTTTGAAAGTTAAAATGTTTTATGTTTAATAATAGCTGAATAATTTTTAATAAGTGTTTTATTTGGATTTTTACTTAAAATTATCTTTTAATTAGATTTTTTTTTCTTAAAAAGGTTTTTAAATTTTTTTTAATTAATTAAAAATTTACAATTAAAAGAAATAATTGTAAAATAAAAAATCTAATTAAAACATTGAAATATATATATTTATATATAGATAATAGATATATATAGATAATAATAGATATATTTTTTCAATAATTTTTTTTTATTTATTTTATTGAAAATATTTTATTTTCAATGGTTTACCTGCATATCATATGATGATTAACCAGCATCAGAGACCCGAGAACATGCAAAAATGTTGCTAAATTATTGAAATATTAACCTA
>NW_015660499.1:1507253-1508182 GCF_001515625.1 Sinocyclocheilus rhinocerous | reverse complement strand
CTTATTGTTGTGATAATTTTTTTTTTTTTTTTTTTCATTTATTTTATGTAAAGCACTTTGAATTACCATTGTGTATGAAATGTGCTATATAAATAAACTTGCCTTTCCTTGCCTATAAAATATACTTACTTTATAAAATATTTTAGGCCAAAGGTTTGACTGACAAAAAATGTTTGGAAGCCCTGACATAGAAAGTCCTCAAAATCAACAAAAATCAAAATGGACCTTATTTATTCATTGCACATTGCTTCTATATTAAATCAAAAGTTGTTTGAAATGATGCAAGTGGATGATGAGATCACAACAAAGTGAATGAAATTCTATGTAAGAGGATGAAATATGTTGCAATCACTGCAGCTCATCAAAACTCACCACAATGTGGTAAATGTGTGAGATGGGTTCTGGTGCCATGCATTTGGGCAGCTGGATGAAATGGATGATAGGATAATGCTGGACAATGATTACTGTTCAACACAAAGCTTTGATTTCAGTGGAAGGAAATGAATGGAAACACAACATATTCTTTGCCCCAACGCAATCGACTTTGAGGACAGACCGACACAGTGGCTGGAACAGTAGAGGTGACAATCAGTTAGCTTTGTTAAAAGAAGTAATTTCACAATCAACAAATTATGATGGACACCATTAAGTGTTCGTTCACCATTCTCAACGGCCCCATGCAACAAAGACGTTTGGGTTTCGTGAAAAATTAAAAGGAAACATAAAAGCACAGAAGCGCTTGCTTGACACCACAGCTCCCAACTAGAAAAAAAAGGTTGGAAAGAGAGAAAGGAAAAAAGGCATGATAGATAATGGATGTCCCATCCTTTGTGAAAAAGAAGTGCACTTAATTGCACTAAATGTGCACTTGTAGTGTGTGCCAAAGCTTAAACCTATACATTTAAAAAAAAAAAAAAAAAAAAATACTT
>NW_015660499.1:1496040-1507207 GCF_001515625.1 Sinocyclocheilus rhinocerous | reverse complement strand
AAAAAAAAAAAAAAATTAATGTATTTAGGATAATAAATTATTTTACTAAGCATCAAATGAAAAGCATACATATATAAACAAATGAAATATATAACAATACATTTTTATTATGTAAAATTATTAATATGAAGTATTATAGTAATACAATATCCATATAATAATTATTAAGTGTAAGAGTATATGTAATATGTAAAACAATACAAAATATATTATTCATATTGAAGCATTATATTAATAATGTATATTTGTAACATTTTGTACCATGCAAATAATTGTAACATATATATTCTGAAATATATTCAGTTAATATATGAAATATTAGTATAATATTTATGATAATTAATGAAATATAGGGACACTGCTAATAAGTGTTTATTTTATTCAGTTAAATTGATATTAAATGCAGTTAGTTGAAGTTATATATAACTTCAACTAACTGCATTTAATATCAATTTAAACTATGATTCTAAATTCTAAATGCAAATGTGAAAATGAAAACATTACATTCAGTTTGCCCTGAAATATATTTCCATAATAATTACTGTTTTAAAAGTCTGCTAAAGTGCACCTCTTTTTCAGCAGGGATATCCAAGTAAGCATGGGTACCTGTAGCTGCTTGAGTGTAGATCGATCCCAGGATCGAGCCCTGATGCACTCCGTACAGCGTAATTATATAGGACGTGTCGGGACTGAGCCCAGACATCCATAAACTACGTGCATCACCAGATACCGAAAGGTCCTGTCTTTCTGGACCTGCTGCATTTGCCACTTCAATCACAAAACTGTCAAAGGCAGAGTCATCCTCAATGGTCCAGGACACATTGAAGCTATCCCAAGACACATCAGACACACTCAGACTGCCAATCTGCGGCCTCTGCTCCTCTGACGGACAAAGAAATCAGACATGAGTTATTGTCACTGAAATTAATTACATTTGCATAATGAAATGAGCTGAACTTGCCAGTGCCACTGGCGTAACGTAGTGACAGATAAAACAGTTAATAGATGGAATGAAATGATATGGTTAAAGACATGAGGCACAGAGAGACGGTGTTCATTCATGTTGAGAAATAATCATCCAGAATGATCAGATAAAACATTATATTAATTGTATCATGCTATAATCCCAAGGGGAGGCTTCTCATGAAAAGTACAGAAACAATTCTGCAAGTGTTTTGCGGCACTAGAGGTACTGAGATCACATCTCGGGGAGTAACTAAAATGTTAAGTGAATATGGGTTTGATTGGAGAAAGTGCATTTTGAACAATATTTGATGTTTAATATACACTATAGTTCAAAAGTTTGGGGTCGGTAAGATTTTTAAAATGTTTTAAAATGAGTCTTTTCTGCTCATCAAGGATGCATTTATTTGATCAAAAATACAGTAAAAGCAGTAATACTATGCAATATTATAATTTGAAATAACTTTTCTATTGTAATATATTTTAAAATGTCATTTATTCCTGTGATGCAAAGCTGAATTTTCAGCATCATTACTCCAGTCTTTAGTGTCACATGATCCTTCACAAATCATTCTAATATGCTGCTCAAGAAACATTTCTGATAATTATCAATGTTGAAAACAGTTGGGACGCTTAAAATTTTTGGAAACCGTGATACTTATTTTCAGAATTCTTTGATAAATTTAAATATCAAAAGAACAGAATTTATTTGGAATAGAAATCTTTTGTAACATTATAAATGTCTTTACTTTCACTTTTTAGGGTTATTATAGTTAACTAAAACTAAAACCATAAAAAAAAAATCATTTCAGTATTTAAAAAAATAAAATAAAAAAATATTTAAAAAATTTAATTATTCCATTTTCATTATTTAAAAAATAACAACATTAACTAAGATACAATATTTTTATAAAAACATTTATCACTTTTGTTCAGTTTAAGTTGAAGTACTAAATAACTGAGTAAATTAACTAAAATAACTAAATGAACTAAAACTAAAAACTGAAACTATATATATATATATATACAAAAACAAAACTTAAAATTAAAACAAAATATACAAGTAAAATCTAAATTCAAAATGATAATCACAAAACTATTAAGAGTATATCAATGTATATAACTATAACAGTATATCAAAGTATATAAAAAAATAACACTTATTTAATGTGTCCCAGTTGAATGAAAGCATTAAAAAATTTACAAATATTACTGACCCAAAAATTTTTAATGCTAGACAATTATCAACAGTGTTTCAGTTCTACTGGACTGCTTTCATTATAGTCATGGTAGTCCACATAAACCAAAGGCCACAGCCATTTTTCAAGCAAACTAGGTGTGGTTTCTTGGTGTGGACCCAAAAGTCATTTAAACTAACCAAATAAACCGAACTGTGACGTCAAAAGGACTTGGGTTTGTAGTGTAAAAACACTATTTTTCCACCAACCGTCTTACGCCTGCAGAACTGCTCCCAAGGGATAGCTTTTACTTTTTAAGAATGACTTTGAATGAATGAATGAGTGGATGACGGATGACTGTGGTTTCTGAAGCTCATGTCCATGTACCTGTCTTGATGTGAACATTGACTGGTTGGGATTTCTCGCCCTCCTTCATCCCACACAATGTAATCTCATAAAGCGTGTCAGGGTTCAATCCATCTACATGGACCTGCCTGGCTTCTCCAGACACTTCAATAACACTGTCTTTGGACTTATTTGATGTTGAGTTCAACTCAACGATGAAGCTATCGAAGACTCCATCAGGAGCTGACCAAGACAGCCTCAAACTATTCCTGCTCACATCGGTGACGTTTAGGTCACCCGGAGGCCCTTGATTCGGGTCCTCGAGTTCATCACCTGAGGCTTCAGCTTTAAAATCCTCTGTTAAAAGAGTGGAGGTAGAGACTGATGGCTGAACCTCCTTATGGAGGCTTGGTAGCGTTGTTGAAACACTTGTGAAGGTCAAAGCAACAACATCAGGAGAGGTAGACTTTGGTGCTATAGAGGAAAGTATTCAGTGTGTTTAAGGTCAGAGATTAAAGACAAGACAAAATTAGCAGAGATTTACCTGTAAAAACAAGAAGTTAAATAATCATTAACTAACTGCACAAAAAAAAAAAAATTAATCTCCTGTTTATCCTGGGAGGTGGTTTTCTGATTTGCATGATAAATAACTGCAAATTAATTTCTTTTGAAATATCAAAAGTACATTTTATAATTGCTTTTAAATAGTGTGATGGTTAATCATACTCTAACTGTAGTGCCATGAGGGGCGAATTCACTAAACACCACTTTAACATGAGTATTTCCTCATGTCTGTCAGGGTTATTACTAAAACCAAAACTAAAACCATAAAAATAAATACATAAATAAATAAATATGTTACTTGAAATAAAATAAATGTAAAAAATATATATATGTATAAACTAAAATGTATATACATACACGCGCGCACACACACACACACACACACACACACACACATTATAAATTAAAAATGAAAAGATCCTATATAGACAAAAAAACATAACTAATAAAAATGACAAACACACACAACAAATTACAATAACTTTGACGAAAATTAAAATGAAAACGTAACATACAAAAATAAATACTAATTTAAAATATAAAATAAAAACTAGGCTAATATTATCTCACTGATATTAAAATAACACTGGCATTTGTCATATTGTACGCCAAAATTCAAAGAGAGAAAAAAACAAAAAGAAAATTATACGAAATATACGAAATGCATAGCAATAGCACTGTGAAGTGAGTATTTAAAGAAACATTTCTTAGTGAATTCGCCCCTCAGTTTCTCAATGTAAGCTGAGGTTTGAGTTACACTGCATGCAATATATCTCATTTCACATGCAAATGATGTTACCGCTTATTTCAGTCTACATGCATGTATCTGAAAACATCTGACATTAATGACCATGAGCCATTAATTGCTGAAGTTTCCAAGTAGTCCACTAGAGTGGAAGTACATGGGATGCTTCAGGCTGATGGATAATCCAGACTTCAAGATGTTTTGAGAAAAGGACATGCATGAAGTCGATTTTGAGAGTTTTAGCAAGTCACAAACAATATTCAGTGCTTATCAGCCTTTCATGCATTTTTTACCACACAGTTTAGTTTGTTATGAGGATTAATAATTTTAACCACTGCAAAAACTTGTGGATTGTGGATCTCCTTGTCTGAGCCAATGAGCAGCTATATGCACTAGACTGGGTGATATGCTAAATATTCACAATATATTCACATTAATTAAGTAAAAATATAAAATACTGGAAAAAAAGAAGCAAAAAAATATATAAAATATCTCAATAGCAAAAACAGCCTTAAAGTTCAATGCCTGAACCAATATGACTTATGGAAGTCAAGAAGCCTCTGCATGGCATTTTTATATAGTAGGCTATATGTATGTAATTTTTAGGCATTAAAATGTTTGGTTAAAAGTTAAACATTTATTTAAATATTGTAGTAAATATTACTTAAAATAATCAATCAATCAATCAATCAATCAATCAATCAATATTTGTCTCAGGGAAGTCATGGAAGTTCCTGCATGACATTTTTATGTATTTATGTAAAAAAAAAATATATATTTTAATAAATAAATATGATTTAAAATATTGCTGTTTACTTCTATGCACTGGTACATTTGGAAATGTTAAATGCCATTCTTCCTTGTATTCATTTATTAAAAAGAAATGAATAAACAATATTTCGTGCATGAAACAAATTGAATTTGTTTATTTGAATTTTTAACAATGATTGTTAAAATGATGGCTCCTCTTATTGAAAAACAAAACAAAACAAATAGTTAAAATTAAATATTGTATACCGTTAAAAAGTTCAATTTTTTTGTTGTTGTATCACCCAGCCCAAATACACATCCATATCCTGATGCATCATCATGCACGTCTTTGTGCTCTACCATATGACAAATGGGAGCAGTTGCATATTGTATGTCATGCAAAACTTGTGTCATTCCATTCTTAAACCTATGAGTTTCACAAAAAAACATTTTACAGTACATATCTTAAAGTTGCAATGGCTCTAAATCAAACAGATGACGTGAAACCCAAAAGAAAGTTTATACCTGTAACTGCAACTGCTTCTAGTAGTGAAGATCTTTGGTTATTGGATATTCCATATAGCCTTACTTGGTACTCAGTGGAAGCCTTTAGGCCACGGATTTTAGTGTCATTCACCTCCCCATGGAGATGAACCTCCTCCTTCCATTTCCCTGAGAAATCTTTAAGTTCTACAGTGTAACTATCATAGCCAATGTGTTTATTTGACTCCCACGCAAGATCAAATCCTTCGGATGTGACATTAGACACAGTCAAGGTGCCAGTGGGATCCTTGTATCCGCTCCCAGAGAATGGGATCTCTGAGTTGTCGAGAGACACAAAGCTAATGACATTGTCATCGGTGCCTTTGGCTGAACCGAGCTCAGGAAATGTGTTCGCTAGATAAAAAGTGAAAGATGCTACAAGAAAAAGACAAAAACATATGACACTTGGGAAACGACATGATAGCACGTGCAAATCCCTTCATTCAAGACCAATTATGATCGAATAGCATCTTCTAGATGGTTTGCTTGGTTTATCAGCAAAAAGCCTCACACTGTTCCCTTACCAGGTGCAACAGATTAAGTTTCCTGAAACTGAAAATCCACACAATTACAGCTAATTGGGACATACTTGATGTTTAACATACATACTTTTGACCAATGAGATTGCATTGTGGGTGGGGCTTTCCAGAAACTCAGATTTACATAAAAGAGCTTCCGTCCTTTATGGTGTTGCAGCTGGTTTGGACACAGTGTCATAAATTAAGACCAGAAACATACTTTACTCAAGTGCACAAACGCAGATGTGAATACTTGGCCAATGCACTACAAGTATGCAGATCTGTTGAACCTACTAATAGTTCACCCAAAAATAAACATTTGCTGAAAATGTACTCACCATCAGGCCTGCACATGTTAAAGCATGTTAAATGACAATGTCCTCACCCTCAGGCCATCCAGGATGTAGATGAGTTTGTTTGTTCATCGGAACAGATCTGGTGTAATTTATCATTGCATCACTTGCTCACCAATGGATGCTCTGCAGTGAATGGGTGCCGTCAGAATGAGAGTCCAAACAACTGATAAAAACATCACAATAATCCACAAGTAATCCAGTCCATCAGTTAACATCTTGTGAAGTGAAAAGCTACATGTTTGTAAGAAAATATCCATCAAGGCATTTTTAACTTCAAATGTCACCTCTGGCCAAAATGTACATAATCCATAATGATGCTTCCTCCAGTGAAAAAGTGCATCCCCGGTTTTCCTCTCACATCAAAATCCACCGACCTATTTGTTTAGAAATATCTTGGACTGTTTCCACTTGTAAATGGTGCTCGATCTGTGCATATTTGTCTCCTGGTTCAAATGAGATGCCCTTTTCACTGGAGAAACCAATATTATGGATAGATGTGGATTATTGTGATGTTTTTATCAGCTGTTTGGACTCTCATTCTGACGGCACCCATTCACTGCAGAGCATCCATTGGTGAGTGATGTAATGCTACTCCAAATCTGTTCTGATGAAGAAACAAACTCATCCACATCCTGGATGGCCTGAGGGTGAGGAGTTTTTTCATTTAACATGCTTTAACGTGCTTATGCATTGCACTGGCGATGACAATACAGTTTCCTTATATTTTATACTTTTATCCAACTTATTTTTAAATGCTATAAGCAATTTCCTGTGAATGCACTGGTTTTTGTCCAGCTAAAATAAGTGGCTGAAACACAAAAAACCTTGCACTCTTACAGTACATTAAAAATAAGATGTACTGTATAAACATGCCGATTTCAGACAATTTGCTCACCAAGTAGAGAAAACAAATGAAAACATTTTTTGCAATATGCAATTCATTCATGTTGAGAATGCAACACACACATGCATCGCAGTGCAGAACGAACTGCATTCTGACAGATTTTGGAGCATAAAGCCATACAAATCAAACGCAAATAGAAGTGTTTGTATTCACGTTCTTGCATAGAGTATGTTTCAGGTCTTAAACTGATGATTTTAAATAGATATTTAGGGAAAAAATGCATATAAGAGTTAGTTATGATCAATTTCACAACACAATCTTTGTTGTCCACACCTGAAAACAGAACATTGACATTATCATGTTGGACAAAAGCAAACAAAATCAGCTTTACACTAGGAATCGCTCACCTGTGGAGGCGGTGACGGTGGCAGGAGCACTTCTCCTCCGCCCACGTTCTGCCACGAGGGTGACGGTGTAGCGCATGCCAGGGCTCAAGCCGCTCAGGGTGTAGGCGGTTGCAGTAGCAGGCAGCTCGACTTCTTCCCGACGGCCGTCGGCAGAGACAAACGCTAGCCTGTAGGTGGAGATCTTGGCCCTGGGCCTCTTCCAGACCAGTTCCAGGGTGGTTTCGGTGGAGTCTCGCACTTCCAGGTCGCGTGGCGGATCCAGATCTGTGTGGGTGGAGGTTCAAAATGACAGCACAAAAGCCACATTCATGCCAGGAAACTGTGATGGCGTCGGCATTCAAGAGAACGGTATATATTTTGTCAAGCTCCAAAAAAAAAAAAAAAAAAGTTTTAACAGTCATACTGGTTTAGAAAGTCATATCTGGGTAAATTATCTCCTTCAAAATACAGTTATATTCATGTTATTGTTCTTACTTTAACTTTTAGTAGGCATCTTCATAAGAAAAAAACAGCATGAACTTATATAAAGAGTGATGCACACCACCATTTTTGAAAGATGATTATTATGGACTGAAAATAAAATAAAAATAAATTATTAAATTATCATTCAGTCATTTTGATTAAGTCAAAATCTAAATCTAAAATCTAAATCTGTATCTAAATTGTTTTGCAGTGTGTTCACCTAGGATGCATTTATTTGATCAAACATATAGTGAAATATTATTACTAATATGTATTTATTTAATAATAATTTAATACATTTTAAAATGTAATTTATTCCTGTGATCAAAGCTGAATTTTCAGCATCATTACTCCAGTCTTCAGTGTCACATGATCCTTCAGAAATCATTCTAATATGCTGAATTGTTTCTCAAGAAACATTTATGATTATTATCAATACTAAAAATAATTGTATGTACAGAAAATTCAAAGGAACAACATTTATTTGAAATAGAAGTCTTTGGTAATATTATACCTTTGGTAATATAAATGCATTTACTGTCATTTTTGATCAATTTAATGCATCCCATAACGTCTTTAAAACAACAACAACAAAAGAAACACAGTGATCCCAAACTTTGACACAGTTAGCGTCTGTAGCTGATAAAAAGAGAGTTGATCTCACCGGTCAGTGCGTTGGTGGTCACTGGCTCACTCTCTCTTTCGTTCTGAACGGCTGTGACTCCAATGCCGTACTCCGTTCCAGGCTTCAGGCCTACGGCACACAAAATCCGTTAATCCAGCAGATGAAACACTAAACTGATGCATTTTCAAGCAGGGAACGAGGGGAACATTTCTGTATTACATCTCTATGTGAATATTTTCACGTCTTATGTGAGTTTCTTTTAATAGAATGTAAATCAGAGGATTTTTTGTTTAAGTAGTTGCACGCATTACAAGCACATCTGCAAACAAAGTGCACCTTCTTAAAGAAATGTCCTGGATATAAATATAGATTTTTTTAGAAAACAAGACTTAATAGCTCAAGTAATTTTACTTCCAAAATAAATGCATCTTGCATAAATGCATAAATGCAAGATATTTGTACTTGAAAACAAGACAGAAATACTGAGGAAGAAGTCATTTTTTGCACTGCAACTAGCAAATAAAGTACAATTCTTAACCTTTTTTTTGTCTTGGTTTTACCTGTAATCGTGGCCCATGTCGTATCTCCAGCTCTTCTAGGGAACATGTCTTCACCATGGGCACCTCCTGCGATCGGGCCGTATTTGATACGGTATCCGTCGATGGATGAGCGGCTGTTTTTCCATTCCAGTGTGATGCTGCTGTCAGTCTGATCAACAGCTTTGAGGTCAGTGGGGGCATCCAGACCTGAGACACACAGAAAACCATCACAGCATCCTTAAAACACTGCTTTGAGTTCATCTTTGTGAGAAACTCTCAGCAAACTATATATATTTAGTCTGTAAGCTTTCATACCTGTGGTGAAACTCTCAAAGATGGGCTCGCTGGTCACATCTCCCCTCTTTGAACTGAGAGACACTCTGTATTCAGTGTCTGGTTTCAGGTCTTCTAGGCTGTACTGCGTGTGTGTGGCCGGGAGGTCGACATCTCGATGGACTAACGGGTCTGTGCTCGGCCCGTACGATACCCTGAACCCGTCCACCTCAGCCAGGGGTCTGGACCAGGAGATCACTGCAGACCGGTCTGTCACATCGCCAACGTCAAGCTGCCCTGGAGAATCGATTCCTGCAGCAAGAGGAGTGATGTATGGTTAAACTGATAATTATATTCAGTTAAAATAGTGGGTAACACTTTATTTTAAGGTGTCCTTGTTACACGTTACAAGTAACCCTAATCCTAACCATATAGTAAGTACATGCAGTTAATGAATATTACTCAGTACTTAAATGCATAATTACACTGTAACAAGGACACCTTAAAATAAAGTGTATACATGGCACAGTATTCATTTGGGTCATAGGAAGATGTATAATTGATTCTGCTGTGACTGCAAGGTCAAAATAGCTTGTTTTTTTTTAATCAAATGTTGCTCATCAGTTTGTCAGTGTTAAGCTATTATTGTATGAGCTTTCTATTCTTGTTTTTTTCCCCATGTAAAATAGAGTACTCAGTGGGTGCAATAGAACTACATGCAAAAGCAATGGCAAAAAAACTGTATGGAATCAATCTAATCATCCCTCTGTGTTAATGTCATTAGACAACATGAGCTCAGGCTGATGCAAAAATGAGTTTCCACACTGCAAATACTACTTTCTTTTCCTTAAGCAAAGCAAGTTAAGTTGCAAACTGAAACTGCACCTGAACACAAGCCAACTGTAATATATTTACTGTCTGTGAAAGCTTCTAGGACTAAAATCAGATAGTTGAACCTAATGCAATATTGCAAGGAAGAAAAAGAGCAAATTGGACCTATAAGTATATTAAAAAAATATATATTAACATATATTCAATTATATATATATATATATATATATATACAGTATATATAGTAATTGTAGTATTATCAATGTTGAAAATGTTTTTTGCTGCTTAATAATTTTGTGGAAACTATAATACACTACCATTCAAATGTTTGGAGAAAAAATAATTCATACTTTTATTCAGCAAGGATACATTAAACTGATTAAAAGTGACAGTAAAGACATTTATAATGTAGCAAAAGATTTCTATTTCCAATAAATGCTGTTTCTTCTAACTTTTTGTATTCATCAAAGAATCCTGAAAAAAAATGCATCATGTTTTTTACAAAAATATTAAGCACTGATATTAAGACTGATATTAAACAGTGATTAAGAACTGTTTTTCAACATTGATAATAATATGAACCAATATTAATAATGGAGCACCAATAATCATCCTTAAAAATACCTAATATGAAGATTGTTTGGTCTTGTTTTATGCAAATCAGGGCTCTAGACTTATTCTTTCCACTGGTCGCTCTTTTGCGACTAACTTTCCCAGTTAGTCACAGAAGAACATCATTTGGTCGCATTTTTCTTTTTTTTGCTACAACATGGGATTAATCAATGCATGCTGATGAACTTTTATCATAGTTTATAGTTATATGGTAACGAGTGTTCAACATTCAACCCGTTCTTTTTCATCAGTATTATTTGTGATTTAAATTTTGTGAACGGGAATTACTCTTTTGCTGTGCACTGTAAAAAATGACTGTGAATTTAACGGTAAAAGACTGTAAAAATGCTACAGTAAAAACCTGTTAAATGGTTAATGGTAAATTCACCTACTATATACGGTGAAAAACTGTATTAAACATTACATGTATTGGAAAAACGTTGCTACCGTATTTTTTACGGTAAAATTCCGGCAACCACAGCTGCCGGTTTTTACCGTAAATTTAAAAAAAATATATATTTTTTTTACAGTGTTATAAGCTGGACTTTGGACGCTTTCACTTTTACTTTCGAATTCGCGATCTTGTTGTCACGTTTTACAAGAAAAGATAAT
>NW_015660499.1:1483861-1494721 GCF_001515625.1 Sinocyclocheilus rhinocerous | reverse complement strand
TTTCACTTTTTAAGACTAAAACAAAAGATTGATTCATTGTTATTCTTAATTAAAAAGCACAACAACAATAAAACAGTAGGCTAAAATGACAAACTAGCTTACATAACGTTTATTAACAAAAACGAATAAGATGAGGCATGGCATACACCACATGCTATATTATATACTGACTAATAAATTACAGAATGTTTAGCAAACAAATTTTTTGAAAAAAAGAAATCAAATAAATAAAAAAACAAACAAAATTAAAGGAAGCCTCCATAGCGTAACGTGAGGTAAACAGCAAAGATAACAAGCTTTTTCAAACGAAAACAAAGAAAAGTCAAAGTAAACTGGCTGTTGCTGACAGGTTTTAAATGTTTTTTTTTCCCACAAGAATACCAACATGTTCACCTTCTCTGGTTTAAGAAGCGGTCTTTTACTTTATTTCAGAGTGAAAACCAAATCCTCCATCTGCCATCATTTCCTCAATATTCGCGTCATTTTTGCCGTGCGCTGTGTTTTTGCCCTCTAAGTCTGGGCAAAAACCACAGTGACGCTTGACTTAGCAAACACCACTTATAAACTTGTTTAGGTCTTTTCAAGTCAGTCAATGTCTAAGGAATTCTTTCATGTGGTAAATAAGATTTAATGCACTGAGAAGCACACATTTGTGATGGAGATCTCCAAATCTAGAAATCTGAGCACTTTTACAGGCAGTAAAATGGGGAAATACACTAACTACTGTGAGAAATCAAGGGCCTTTAGAAAATAAAAATGCCTTATTGGTTGTTATCATGGATCTCGTGTGTAAATGTCAAGCCAGACACACGGATCGTCCAGATTTCTCACGGTTAAGCTCTGAATTGGGTTGTTAAAGCCCTGTTGGCCGGCCCACGCGGGATGTTTCATAAGGTTAAATGATGGCCCCTATTCTTCTTGGCCTTTCCGAACAGCAGGCCTTCACATTCTTTACTGCTGAGCTAGTTTCACCTTCGACCTCCGACACTTTAGAGACGTTTAGCAGATGTAGATTAAGCCAAACGCTCCTGTCAATTACCGGACGGATCAAAAGCAATGCCTCCAATTTAACTCGGATCATGACACAGACAATAAACAAGAGGAAAGGTTTACTTTAGAGAAGGTGCATTACTTGTTACTACAGTCGAGTTTGTTCCGGGTCCTCTGGTGTTGTTCTTTATGACCGACAAAGTCACTTCATATTCCTGTCCCGGCCCGAGTCCCGGTTGCTCAAAGTTGGTCTGGGAAGGTGTCAGATTGTTCACTATCTTCCCGTTTTCTTCCTTCTGTTATTGAGAGATAAAAACATGCATTTAGCTTTATTTACTATTGATTGTTTTTGCAAAACCTGTCATGTATTTAAGAGAATGTATACATCAGTAGTTTGCAACCAGAGGACCTGTAATAATAATAAAAAATAATAATGAAAAACTTTTATTGTCCAAAAAAGGCTTCTATTCTTATATGCAAACATCATTTTCTAAATATGTATTTTTGATTCTTCACTAAATTTCAGAAACTTAAAATGATTTAAAATAAGAAAAAACAAGCATTAAATAAGCCAAAACAACTAATCTAGATATTTCTAGATATTTAGATATCTAGATTTAGAAATCTAGATATTTCCTGTTTTAATTCACTGCCCTCAACAACCTGAAAATAAGAGGTAGTCTAATTTAAAAAAAATGTGATTTTTAGACTAAAAAGGCATATAAATTAATAAAAATGTGTAACCCCATGGGCACTTTTATAATGAGAATACATTTTTGTAATTATGCCAAGTTCTAAAATATTTATAGATGAATATATCTAAACTATAATCAAACTGTTATTTAAAAATATAATAATAATACAATAAATAAACAAAATATAATAATATATTTTTTAAATACCTTGGAGTCAAATTACAAAACATCTCAGAGACATTTTAATAAATAAAAAATAAATAAATAATCAAACTAATAAATAAATAAATAAATACATAAATATTTGGTGTATTTCAGACCCAAAATATTATAGTTTGAAAAGTTAAACAAACAAACAAACAAATAAATAATTTAATTCAATAAAAATCTTAAAAAATAATGAAACATTTTAACGGTTCAAAAATAGGCTCCTATTTTTAAATGAATAAAATCTTAAAACTCCATGGACACACTT
Source organism: Sinocyclocheilus rhinocerous (assembly GCF_001515625.1). NCBI lineage: Eukaryota > Metazoa > Chordata > Actinopteri > Cypriniformes > Cyprinidae > Sinocyclocheilus > Sinocyclocheilus rhinocerous. The sequence goes on along the minus strand of NW_015660499.1, from coordinate 1,492,561 downwards.
ATAAAGAATACACATTTCATGTTTTGTAGTTATGCTAAGTTCTAAAATATTTTATTGAGAAGAAATTGAGTAAAAAAATTAATAAATCAAAAAATAAATTTCAAAAAAGGTTGAGCACCACTGATCTAGATGACCTCAAAGCTAACAGACATATACTAAAAGTCACAAAACTCCAATAATAACTTTTCAGAGTCTATATTTATACCCCAATTACTGAAAGTCATGATATGACAGAGAAAACGTGTCATGCATCTAAATTTGATTAGTTTCCTAAATGCTGGTGGTATGAAACAACAGCACTGAAAGTATGCAATAAGTTTAAACATCTGGGATTTCTGGAGCGCCATTAAAGTGAGTCTTAATGGAGACTTTATGGTTCAAGGATAGTTTTTTTAATGGCTCCTTAAATGAGTGTATGAGCTCATGTCCGCCTGCAGCGCTGACTCAAATGGAGAATATGTCCCTTCGCATCATTACAATGAACGGTGATTAAATTATCCATTACTCTGTTTTAAATATGAGAGAGAGGCTCTGAAACAAGCTGCATGACTGTATAACCCTGGCACCTAGGACAGCCTTTAGGAATAAACCGCCGTGTGAACATCTTACCACAGTAAATCTATTGACCTAAAGGTTGAGCAGCTGGTACAGAGATACATTTTTACTATTAGTTTTACTGCCAGTTATTAACCTGATGAAAGCGTATTTAGCATCTAGGGTATTTCAACACTTTTCTTGCACTTCGCTTTATAGCACTTCATGAATATGGCTCTGAATTGATTCCACGTCCTGGGAAGATGGTTTTTATGAAGTTAATGAAACTGACCTAAATTCCAATGCCTTGTAAGGCACTAAAAATATATTTTGTTGTATTTTCTGTCTCAAATGCTTGCAGTGTTTTGCTTGCAGAAGAGCAAAATAACTAAATACATATCCAATACTGATGAGGTCATAATTATTAAAATAAATAATTAATTAAAAAACTAAATATAAAAAATCATTTGAAAAAACTGTAATAAAATTAAAACACCCTAAAAATAATAATAAAAAAAAATTAACCATCCAAATAGGCTTTTTTCCTATATGCAAACATAATTTTCTAAACATAAATGTTTATTTCTTCAATAATTTTTTGTTTGCCATTTTCTTGATATGTTCATATTTACACGTAAAACAAACAAAAAAATAATTAAGAATTTGATTATTGTATTACTTATATTGTATATTATTAATATAACATAGTATATGTTGTGATTCAAATTCTTTGAGTCTGAGGGGCTAAATAAATACATAAATAAATATAATTCTGATAAAGTAATAATTATAAAATTAATTAATTAAATAAAAAAGCTACAAATAAAGAATTCTAAAAAAGAAAAGAAAAGAAAAATGATAGGTTCATATTTTCCCTTTAAACAAATGAAAAACTTGAAAAGAAATCTTACGCAGTTTTGCCTCTCAGGTGAAATGATCTTGTTTTTCAAGAATTCTGACTGTTTCGTATTGGAGAAGACAAAAACTCGTTAAGAATGTATTATTGTATCATAGGCTAGATTATTGGCTGATCCAATCTGATTTTGACAACCCCATTCTAAATCACATTCATATTTGGTTTTAAATCAATTTTAAATCTTTTTTTTTTTTGCGACGTGACGTGTATGGAATGTCATAGACAATGTGCAGCAGCATCTACAGATGCATCTGAATTCTCTCATTTTGTGCCTAGATAAGAGCCTTCAACATTGTCTCCCGTGAAACTAACCGTGTTACGGAAGATGAGCTCCCAGCCGTCGAATGGAACGTTCAGCTGGTCCCACAAAACCTCCACAGACGTATCACTGATGGATTTAAACTTCAGGCCCTCGGGCTGCGGAAGATCTGCAGGGAAAGAGCACAGTGTACCGTGATATTCACTGAAGTTTATTAGCAATAGTCAGTGTCTGAATATGAGAGCGTTACCTGTGCAAATGTGTAGTGGCTTGGTGGACTAGTTTCTAATGCTGGACAGATTTGCATATGCAATGTAAGATAGCACATGCATGTGCAATCATTGTCTGTGTTACAGATTTTTCTTAAAATAAAACATTTAATAGGTTTATAAACGAGGCCTTAGGATGGAGTGGTGTAGCTTAGTAGTTCATGCAAGATGGTTCTAGACATTCCCTATGATACGTGAACTTTTAAATTGCTTTGAATAAAAGATTTCGCTAAATGACAATAAAAGACGTGTTTAGGAAACCTGTTTGGTGACACTAATGACACTGAAAATACAAACTATAAGGCAGTAGAATAAATACTATCATGATGCAAAAATATTGTATAATTAAAAATTAAAAATGTATAATTATGCTGACAATATAAAAATAGGACTATTTTGATATTATAGTGATGAGAACTAATTAATTAAATTAATTAAGTAATAACTTTGACTAATAAATAACGAATAAAATAACTAATAACTAAAAACAAACCAAAAAAAAAATTCTAAAAATATAATAATGGTGAAAAATCTTAATGGTCCAAAAAACGGGCTAATTTCCCCAATTATTTCAATAACTGTTTTGATGATCGAGTAAACCATGACCAGGGCATTTTCTTGGCAGGTTTATAAATAGTATCATGATGCTAAAACATTTTATAATTTGTAATTTAGAATTATACAGTAATTATACAGTATACAGAAATTTGAACTATACAGTAATTATACAGTAATGCCAATATAAGAATGAGACTATTTTGATATTATAGTAATAAGAACTATAGGAAATGCTTATTTGTCATAATTGTCATAATAATAAAAATAAAAACAATGAATTAATTAAATAAAAAATAACAAAAAATAACAAATTACCTTACCTATTATAAATCCTAATGATAATAATAGTAATAGAAAATCTTAATGATAAAAAAGTCTAATCTCATAATTTCTTTTCTTTAACATTTATTTTAGAGTGAATTATGACTGGGTCATTTTCTTGACAGGTTTCAGAAGATTTACCTTTAAACAAATGAAAAACAGAAAAGACTATGAAAAGCATGAAACACATTTTCTCTTCAGATTTTTGTCTCATGCAATTTTGCCTTACGTGAATTTATCCTGCTATTCATCCATTCATTCATTCATTCATTCACTCACTCAAAAAACTCCTTAAGAATATGATTTTTTGCCATGCAGGTATTAGTATTATTGGGTAGATGATGGTACCCTAATTATGAAAATGGCACAACTGCAAGAGACCACATCTCCAGTGACAGAAACTGAAGTGCAATTATACTTTTCAGCAGTTTTATCTAGTGATTGCATGTGTGTGTATTTGTGTAAGGTTGATCGGGACATGTGAACATACATGTGGCCACTCTGGCGCTGACAGGAACGCTCTTCTTGTTGTTGAGGACGGCATAAACATTGATGAGATACTCGATTCCCGGCTCCAGCTCAGAGACGGTAGCAGACGTACGATCTCCAGGCACACGGAAGTCCAGCTGCAGGCCACCTGGTGACGTCGGGACGTACGTAACCAAATACTCCGTCACCAGCATCTCGTTCTTCCATGTGAGGTTCACCTTCTCCGTGGTCACATCCGTGACGGTCAGGTCTTCCGGTGGTGAGACTGGGAAAGATATCAAGGGTCATTTACGTCACAGATGTTGAGAGAGCGAACGGTCTTTGGTGCCAAGTAGTAGGAAAATTGTCCGTGTCTCCACTGTGGTGACTGGGAAACATCCAGTCAAGCTGCTGAGAGGTTAGAATCAAGCTACACTGACTAAATTAACTTGGGTTTCTTATTAATGGGAGTTTTTGGACCTTTTGATATGAGTTTAATTGTTGTCTGCGTTGACCTTCACCACTAATGGTCCTCTATATAAAGCTAATGGATTTCACAGGCACACATATGGTGTGAGTTTACTGTCAAAGTACAAAAATTGAGCATGTTCAGCACTTTTCTGTACAAAAAGATGACTATAAAATAGTGTGTATGTAGTAGATTTTTAATGTTTTTGAAAGAAGTCTTTAATGCTCACAGAGGCTGCATTTATTTAATAAAAATACTGTAAAATTTTACAGTAAATCTTTTTACTGTAAAATACAGTAAAAACTGAAATATTATTACAATTTAAAATGACTGTTTTCTATTTGAATATATTTTAAAATTTAATTTATTCCTGTGATGCAAAGCTGAATTTTCAGCATTATTACTCCAGTCTTCAGTGTCACATGATCCTTCAGAAATCATTCTAATATGCTGATCTGTATTCATTTCTTTCATTTAATTTACTGACCAAGCTTTTGAACAGTAGTGTACTGTATATCATCAGTAAGTCATTTGTGAGTCTTATGGGCTGCGTTTATGGTGCTTTTCTGAGTCTTTTGATGCCTGACAACCCTGAGTTGTATAGAAAAGTGTATAAACATTCTGCGTAACATTTCATTTAGTAATTCATTGGAAGAAAGTTTTGGAATAACATGAGGGCTACAGAAGTTTATTTCTGGCTGAACTATCCCTCTAATTTACAAGCATAAAAGCAAAGAAATGCCAATCATCTGGCTAACACTTGAAAAAAAAAGTGTTTGCATCACCAGTACTAAATAAGAACTAATGCTTTGCAGGGTTATTATTGTTAACTAAAACCATAAAAAAATATTGTTACTTTAAATAAAATAAACATTAACTGAAATAAAATAAAATATAAAAAATAAACTTATTTTATTTTTTACTTTGTAAACTCAGTTGCGAAAACAAGAGTTTTTATTTTCATGTACTTTAACTTCAAGTACTAAAATAACCAGTGTTGAGGAAAGTTACTTTTAAAGTAATGCATTACAATATTATGTTACTCCATGAGAAAATAACTAATTAAGTTACTTAGTTACTTTTTGTCACCTGGGTTGGGCTTGCTTGTGTAATTTTTTAAACAAAAATCTCAAAAGTTATATTTTTGGCAGCTGTAAAGGCGCTTGTACACCAAAAGTGAAATTAATAAGCCCCAGGCTGAAAGAATTTCCAATTTCTCTCAACTTGGGGACAGGAGAGCTGTCAGCGAATACATGGGAAAACAAAGTAACTTGCATTACTTATTTGAAAAAGTAACTCAGATATTTAGTTGTAAATTTAAAAGTAATTTGTCACATTACTAGTTACTTGTAATCTGATTATGTAACTCATTAACTTGTAATGCATTACCCCCAACATTCATGTTATTTTAGTATCACTGAGATACTCTTAATATTTTGAACATATGTATACATATTTTCCATTTTCATTTGAATTTTAGGTAAGGGTTTAATAATTTTGTTGTGTGTTTTTGTAATTTTTTGTAGTTTTTTTTAAATATAGGTTTTATGAATTTTTATTTGAGTTTTAGTTATTATAGTACACAAAGTTAAACTAAATTAAAATGAGAAATGCTGTCTTGACAACAATGTTTAAGTTTTTTTATATCTTATTTTATTCCAGTTAACGTTTATTTCACAAGTTCTTTTTTAAAAAAAATTTAAACTTTTTTTAAATTTTAGTTAAAATGTTAGTTTAAGTTAACTATAAAACCCCAGAAAATAACAAGTAAAACTAAAACTAAAATGAATAAAAATGATAAAATATGGCAACATAATAAAAATGTTTTTTAAAAAATTCTAAAAAAGAAACAAAATTATCTAAAACTTTAACTAAAATGAAAATGAAAATGGAAAATATGAAAATATAAACATATTCAAAATATTAATATATAGTATATAAATAATACTATATATAGTATAGCATATAAATGACTACAATTACCTTCTGAGCAATCCTCGCCAATGTGGCCTTCATCACACACGCAGCGGCCGTCCACACATTGCCCCACACCACTGCAATCATTCGGACAGCTTCTTTCTCCACAGGCGTCTCCAACGAATCCCTTGTCGCACACACATTTCCCATTGAGGCAGCGTCCACGGTTATTGCAGTTTCCAGGACAGGTGGGAACGGAGCAATCCAGGCCCTCAAAACCCTTCTGGCAAACACACTGTCCTTCCACGCAGCGTCCGCGGCCGAGACAGTCGTTGTGACACTTCCTCTGACCGCAGTCCTCTCCGGTGAAGCCTTCGTCGCAAACGCACTGTCCCGCAACGCAGCGTCCGCGGTTCAGGCAGTTGCTTGGGCAGCTCAATTCACTGCAGTCTCCGCCGGTGAAGTCCGCAAAGCAAATGCACTTCCCGTCCACGCACTGGCCTCGTCCGTAGCAGTCCGACGGGCAGGATTTCCAGGACAGGTGGGAACGGAGCAATCCAGGCCCTCAAAACCCTTCTGGCAAACACACTGTCCTTCCACGCAGCGTCCGCGGCCGAGACAGTCGTTGTGACACTTCCTCTGACCGCAGTCCTCTCCGGTGAAGCCTTCGTCGCAAACGCACTGTCCCGCAACGCAGCGTCCGCGTTTCAGGCAGTTGCTTGGGCAGCTCAATTCACTGCAGTCTCCGCCGGTGAAGTCCGCAAAGCAAATGCACTTCCCGTCCACGCACTGGCCTCGTCCGTAGCATTCCGACGGGCAGGATTTGATGCTGCAGTCCTCGCCGCCGAATCCCTCTTCGCAAACGCACTGGCCGTTATCGCAGCGCCCGCGGTTGTTGCAATTATTGGGGCAGCTAAACTCTGAACAATCATGACCTTGGAATCCGACGTTGCATTCGCAGTGCCCGTCGATGCAGCGCCCTCTACCATTGCAGTTATTCAGACAGGAGAGCTTCCCGCAGTCCTCTCCGAAATAACCCGTTTCGCAAATGCAAACGCCGTTGAAACAGCGCCCTCTTTGGTTGCAGTCGTTCGGACAGGTCAAGCTGGAACAATCCTCGCCGGAGTAGCCAGCAATGCATACACAATGGCCGTCAATGCAAAAACCTCGTCCCGAGCAGTCGTTCGGACAAGCAATCGTGCCGCAGTCCTCTCCGGTGAAGCCTTTATCACAATAACAAGTCCCGTTGTCACATCGCCCGCGGTCGTAGCAGTCATGCGGACAGATGAGCTCGGAGCAATCAAATCCGGTCCAGGGTTCGTCGCAGACACACTCGCTATCAATGCAGCGGCCGTGTCCCAAACAGTTGTTGAGGCAATCCGTCTCTGTACAATCGTCTCCGGAGAAGCCTTCATTGCAAACGCACACTCTGTTAACGCAACGGCCGTTCTCACCACAGTCAACCGGACAGGTCTCCACACTGCAGTCCTCACCCGTAAAGCCATCGAAACACTCGCACTTTCCGTTAACGCAGCGGCCCTGGTCGCTGCAGTCTCTGGGACAGTCGGGAACGGTGCAGTTGGGGCCCTTCCATCCGGGCTCGCAGATGCAGCCGCAGGTGTCCGTGCTGTAGTTTCCACGGCCGTTGCAGTAGGGCTTTGTTCCTATAGCACCTACACAATCAGGAGATACATTTAAGAAATTAAACATGCTATTTGCTAAAAAAGTGGGATTTACAATTATGGAAACATCTCAATTACCAGGCCAGTCAAATGGCATTTGCTAAGGAAAGGGTCTTGACCTCCCAGATGTACAAAGTGTTACACAATTATGTGTCAGTGAAGATATTAGCATTAGACAAAGTGGCTTTTTTTTTTATTTCAACACCTACTATTTTTTATTTATCATGAATTCTGTCTCTGAGAATTAATTAATCTTCAGAGACAGAATTAATTTAAATACTAGGTGCTGAAATCTAAAAATAAATAAATAATTTTCTTCATGTTTTAAACTAATTATCTGAGGTTAAATAAATAAATATTGTCCCCCTTTATATATATATATATGCTTGCCTCTTTTGATCTCAAGAGAGTGTTAACTATGACTACTCACAAATCAAGCAACCAACTGGACCTTATTTACACACGACACTGCTCCACTGATCATGTGCTGGTTACTCCACTGCACACCTCGGATCACTTCCTCCTCAGTCTTAACCTAAACATGGTTCCTGACACAACACATACCCCTCCACATGTCATCTTTCGACGTAACCTACGCTCACTCTCAGCCTCCCGGCTATCTGCTATGGTTTCATCTTCGCTTCCTCCCGCTAAACAGTTAGCATCTCTTTATGCTAACAGTGCTACTGATACTTTCTGCTCCACTCTTACATCTTGTTTAGACACTGTCTGCCCCTTGTTTTCCAGGCCAGCCTGTACCACCACTTCTGCCCCTTGTCTATCTGATGTTCTCCACGAACATCGTTCTAAGCTCAGGGCTGCTGAAAGGGTGTGGCGCAAATCAAAAAATACTACTGACCTTAAAGTGTATCAGTCACTCCTCTCTTCCTTCACTGCTAATGTCTCTACTGCTAAAAGGACATACTACTATAACAAAATTAATAATTCGTCTAACTCTCGCATGCTCTTTAAAAATTTTCCTCGCTCCTTTGTCCTCCTCCTCCCCCTCCTTCATCAACTCTAACAGCTGACGACTTTGCCACGTTCTTCATTAATAAAATTAAAACCATCAGTGCACAATTTTCCACACCACAATCTGTCACACACATCTTACCAGCAAACATACACCGTACAACATACACACTTTCCAATCATCCTACTACTTGTCCGCTTGATCCTATTCCATCTCATCTCCTTCAAGCCATTTCTCCTGTAGTTGTACCTGCACTCACTCACATCATTAACACATCCCTTCACACTGGTGTTTTTCCCTCAGCATTTAGACAGGCTCGTATAACCCCACTACT
>NW_015660499.1:1483348-1483747 GCF_001515625.1 Sinocyclocheilus rhinocerous | reverse complement strand
CTTTCACGGACTTTTAAATTAAATGTTCCTTCCTGGTGGAATGACCTGCCCAACTCAATCCGAGCAGCTGAGTCCTTAGCCATCTTCAAGAATCGGCTAAAAACACATCTCTTCCATCTTTTTTTGACCCTCTAACTCTAGCACTCTCTATTCTAATTCTATTCTTTAAAAAAAAAAACTTGTCCCTTTTAGACTTGCACTCTATTCATTTACTGCTTGTTTTCTTAAAAACAAAAAACAAAAAAACACTAGCTTTTCCAATCTTTTTGTTCCAATCTTTCTATCTATTTGTTTTCTTTTTATTTATTATAAAATTACCAAAAGCAAAAAAGGCCTCTAACACTAGCTTGCTCTATTCTTTTTCTATTCTATCTGTTTTCTTTTTATTTATTATATGAT
>NW_015660499.1:1480360-1482238 GCF_001515625.1 Sinocyclocheilus rhinocerous | reverse complement strand
AAAAAAAAACCTTGCTACGTGTACTGCGTTAAGCTAACTGAGACTTATAGCACTTGCATATCATTGCTCTTTTGTTGATTTTGATTGCTTCCATTGTCCTCATTTGTAAGTTGCTTTGGATAAAAGCGTCTGCTAAATGACTAAATGTAAATGATTAAAATTCTGTCGCTTAGGTTAAATTAAAAACATACAAGCAAACAAACAAACAAGAGACCAGTTTTATGTCAGCTGTAGCCTACTAAAGGTTAGTGAAAGGCAATCGGTTTAGTTTGAGCAGGTCATTTTTAGACCTTTGCCCAAAAAGAAGGTGGGCATCAAAATGTTAATGATTGAAGAGTGTAATTTATGCACCATTAGCATTACCAAACTGATTTAAAAAATAATGACTATTTACAGTTTTTTTTTTTTACAGGTTTATTTGACAGGTTTTTCGAAACACTTCACCACCTCTCACATTGATCAGCCCCTCCTTAAACTTATGCAATTGATTGGGCTTTATTGCGATCATAATGCACAAAATGATCAATGTTTTAATGGTGTTTACACTCTGTGAAGAAATCAACATAAGCATTTCTTTGTCTCTGCATATTAAACTTGAATTATTTTAACATTGAAAGACCTTTCAAATTTGACTGCCTGTAACACTGTGAAACATTCCACCCTCAATAAAGATGTGAAAAATGTGTGGAAAGTGTACCTGTGGCCTGAGCGCTGCAGCAGGTGGTTTCTGTGGCGCATTGCTCTCTGAGCGTCGACACCTCGCCCTCCAACATCTCCAGCCGATTCAGGAGCTCCTTCAGGTCCGGCAGTCCCTCCATACAACCACACGCCTGCTTGGGGATGTTGATGCGGTGGGTGAAGACGATCTGATTACTGCTGTCCAGTGTGTGGTCTGTTACTTCTGAGCCAGATGGTGCATCCTTCTGTTCAAGATCTGAACCAGCGGGAGAGTCCAGATCCGCCGAGCATAAAGAGCTGCCGGGAACTTTGATGTTGTAGACGTGGTTAAAAACGAGCGGTTGGGAAGAGGTCGGAAGGGTTATGTTGTGTATGCCGGGAATCGTCAGATCTTCCCGTCGGTGTCTGATCATCTTCTTTACCAGGCCGGCGTGATTTAGAGTCATCAGGGTTGCCAAAACCAAACAGCTGAATGTCAGGCCTCCTGAACCCATGTTTCTGCACTAATGGATGCTTGTCTTGGCAAGAAGGCCTGCCTGGTGAGTCTGGACAAAGTGCTGCTGTCTCTGAAAAAGCAAACACACAAAACATATAATAAAAAGAAAGAAAGAAAGAAAAATGTCACTGTAATTGCAAGAATAAAAAAAAAAAATGCAGAAACATTTTGGGAAACCCATTCAAAGCACCATCGTTTCAGAAACAATTGTATTTTTTATTTTTTATTTTTTATTTCTATTTTAATTTTAATTTCTGTAAAATTTGTATTTTTTATTATACTATTTAATGTTTTAGTTTTAGTAATTTTAGTACATTAAGTTAAACTAAATAAAGAAATACGTATAAGTATATTTTATTTAATTTAAGGTTTACTTTATTTAAAGTATGTATTTTTTATGGGTTTCGTTAACTATAACCTTGATTTGAATGCATTACATTAAATGTGTAAACAGAAAATTTTCACAGAAATTAAAACGAGCACAGAAATAATTACTTACACACTCTAAATACAGTAAAAAGCATTAAACGACAAGAACGTTTTTCTTCATGCAGTGTTTAATTGCAGCCATTAATCTTTAAAGTGATAGCTGACACAAAAATGACAAAAAATGAAAAAATGACAAAAGTCCATGTCATTCTCAACTACAGTTTATATTGAGCGCAGCTGTGAAGCTAAAAATAAAAATTAATATATTATATATA
>NW_015660499.1:1477600-1480322 GCF_001515625.1 Sinocyclocheilus rhinocerous | reverse complement strand
GTATATATATATATATAATTAGTAAGTAAATAAATATAAATAAATAAATGCCTTTTTTAAGGGCTTGAAAGCCATTGGATGTTTTTTCAGCAAACTGATTAAGCAGGGGGCAGAGTGACTTACCTGTTAAAAAAATATTGATAGCTAATATATAATATATTAAAATCTGCACCAGTTATTGAACTAAATTTATTGCCACTACATCTTCCAGGACTATGAGGACCACCGCTCATCACTATCAATATCCTTATTGTTGAATCATATTTCAAGTTATTTTTTTATTTCTCCAAGACACTCTGCCAGATTCCTAAAAATATAGTCCATTTTTGTCTTTGAGCATATTAATAAAATCTGGCTTTCCCGTCTGCACACTTGATCTGGGATGACTTCATATCTGGACATGGAGCTGTGTAATTTGTGGATGGTGGATGGGGGCCAGAGTCTCGGTCTCCTCCGCAGTGTGGGAACGCTCATCTGAAGCTGGTTCTGGATGTCCGCGCTGCCTCCACATGTCTCAGATGTCTGAGCGTGTGCGATGCTGGGGAGGAAAACTCGACTGCAGGACCTCAGAGCGATTCAAAAGAGATATCACCACCTACACGACCGCGGCCACAGGGACTTCCTGTCTCTGCCGCGTGCGTGAGCGGCACTTCCAAACGTGGAGGAAACCGATTGCAAAAGCCATTTATTTTCCCAGCCGTTCAATTATAAGCTTTATGCCACAAGATGGGGCGTGAAAAACATGCACTGCATTGTCTAGAAGAGAAATACCAGTTGCATTTGCATAATTTGAGCAGCCTATAATGAGATGCTTGGAGTCAAAGGACTTTAATCATGTTAATAAGAGTAACCAGACAAGACCTGCTCATTTCAATGATGGCCACACTTTCCTGTTGCTAGAATACGGAATTTGTCTGAATAGAATAGAATAGAATAGAATAGAATAGAATCGGTAAGCGACATGTTTTGGAATAGCACACATACCATCTGTCAGATATCAGTGAAATATTACAGGTGTCATGAGAATCACACCTGTATCTGTGACACAACTATGCAAACAGCACACACACACACACACACACACACACACTCTCTCAAGGGAGCAGTTAGGAAACTAGCCAATCAGAAAGGCTTTCTGCCTGTCAATCATTTCTCTGGAGTTATTCATTTCTGAGAATCAGTTCGAACAGTCTGTTTCAAAGAATCCATTTAAAACACTGATTTGTTTGTTAAAGTATTTTAAAATAGATATCAAACTGGTTAATTTAATTTATAATAAATAAAAGTATTTAAACACATGACCATTCAAAAGTTTGGTCTGTATATTTTTGGGTAGGGGGACATTAAAAGACATGACAAATAAACCTTCAAATATTATAATTCTTTGAGTACACTTATTTATAAAAAGATATAATGCATTGCAACGTACATTATGAATACCTTTATAATGCATGCAGCATTATATTTAAAAACTTTAACGTTTTACCAAGTTTTTATGTTTTTGATAGAAGTCATAGAGAAATACAGTAAAAACTGTAATATTTTGAATTATTTCAATTAAAAAATAAAAAATAAATCAATTTGAATATGTAATTTATTCCTGTGATCAAAGCTGAATTTTCAACATCATTTCTCCAGTCTTCAGTGTCACATGATCCTTCAGAAATCATTCTAATATACTGATTTGCTGCTCAAAAAATATTTCTGATTATTATCCATGATGAAAATTGTGATAATTTTTTCAGGGTTCTTTGATGAATAGATCAATAATGAATAGTTCAAAAGAACAGTATTTATTCTATTTTAAATAAATACTAAAATAAAGAAAAGTCTTACAGAGGCACAAACTTTTTAATGGTAGTACTGTATACCAAAAAGACTTCCGCTATAGACAGAATATCACATAACCAATAATGTATTACGATATGATCTTAACAGCTATATCACCAAGCCTAGTTGTGAAACGTTCTCATCATTTTTGCCTCAATCAATCATAGCGCGCTTTTATAACAAACAGCCAATGATATGCCATCATTGCAGTGCATAGTGTGAATAAATGTTTGTGCTCATAGATGTCAAGTAGAGAGAAGTCAAGTCTTAAAGACTGAATGAGAATCTGAGGTGCAGCATATTGACATTTCCTGACTCTATAATGGTCAATGGTTCATTTTAATGGTCAAATCCCTATTTTATACGTGTCCACATAAACGCTCTCATAAAAGACAGACGATTTGAAAACTGCTGGTTGGAATCTACAATAGGTAGTAATTATTAACACCCTGAAATTGTCCTTTCTAATCATTAAGTCAGCCAGAATGACTCTGAACTAATAACCTAAACGATCTAACAGTCTAGAAATTCAGCCAAATGGAAAACATTTCCCTTTGAGATTAAAACAGCATGTAAAACATTTTTATTGAAGGCAGGCAGTAACGAAGGCAACACACATAGTTAACAAGGCAGCGGACTAAACCACACCGAGCAGATATCCACGGGATCTTGCTCGCACAGTGGACATTGTGCATGTGGTTCTCATTTATGGCTGCTGGTTAAATGAGCACCATCAGTAGCTGTAAAGTGCAGTAAAAATGGAACAGCAGAAGAATATTATTTAATTCTTGTCCATGATTTTTTGTTGCATGCCTTCATTTTTAAAGTCTTTGTTAATTTAATAAAGACTAGTCTATAAGTTTAGAATGGTAATATACATAAGTATGTGTAT
>NW_015660499.1:1462779-1477577 GCF_001515625.1 Sinocyclocheilus rhinocerous | reverse complement strand
GAATAGAATAGAATAGAATAGAATAGAATCGGTAAGCGACATGTTTTGGAATAGCACACATACCATCTGTCAGATATCAGTGAAATATTACAGGTGTCATGAGAATCACACCTGTATCTGTGACACAACTATGCAAACAGCACACACACACACACACACACACACACACTCTCTCAAGGGAGCAGTTAGGAAACTAGCCAATCAGAAAGGCTTTCTGCCTGTCAATCATTTCTCTGGAGTTATTCATTTCTGAGAATCAGTTCGAACAGTCTGTTTCAAAGAATCCATTTAAAACACTGATTTGTTTGTTAAAGTATTTTAAAATAGATATCAAACTGGTTAATTTAATTTATAATAAATAAAAGTATTTAAACACATGACCATTCAAAAGTTTGGTCTGTATTTTTTTGGGTAGGGGGACATTAAAAGACATGACAAATAAACCTTCAAATATTATAATTCTTTGAGTACACTTATTTATAAAAAGATATAATGCATTGCAACGTACATTATGAATACCTTTATAATGCATGCAGCATTATATTTAAAAACTTTAACGTTTTACCAAGTTTTTATGTTTTTGATAGAAGTCATAGAGAAATACAGTAAAAACTGTAATATTTTGAATTATTTCAATTAAAAAATAAAAAATAAATCAATTTGAATATGTAATTTATTCCTGTGATCAAAGCTGAATTTTCAACATCATTTCTCCAGTCTTCAGTGTCACATGATCCTTCAGAAATCATTCTGATATACTGATTTGCTGCTCAAAAAATATTTCTGATTATTATCCATGATGAAAATTGTGATAATTTTTTCAGGGTTCTTTGATGAATAGATCAATAATGAATAGTTCAAAAGAACAGTATTTATTCTATTTTAAATAAATACTAAAATAAAGAAAAGTCTTACAGAGGCACAAACTTTTTAATGGTAGTAATGTATACCAAAAAGACTTCCGCTATAGACAGAATATCGCATAACCAATAATGTATTACGATATGATCTTAACAGCTATATCACCAAGCCTAGTTGTGAAACGTTCTCATCATTTTTGCCTCAATCAATCATAGCGCGCTTTTATAACAAACAGCCAATGATATGCCATCATTGCAGTGCATAGTGTGAATAAATGTTTGTGCTCATAGATGTCAAGTAGAGAGAAGTCAAGTCTTAAAGACTGAATGAGAATCTGAGGTGCAGCATATTGACATTTCCTGACTCTATAATGGTCAATGGTTCATTTTAATGGTCAAATCCCTATTTTATACGTGTCCACATAAACGCTCTCATAAAAGACAGACGATTTGAAAACTGCTGGTTGGAATCTACAATAGGTAGTAATTATTAACACCCTGAAATTGTCCTTTCTAATCATTAAGTCAGCCAGAATGACTCTGAACTAATAACCTAAACGATCTAACAGTCTAGAAATTCAGCCAAATGGAAAACATTTCCCTTTGAGATTAAAACAGCATGTAAAACATTTTTATTGAAGGCAGGCAGTAACGAAGGCAACACACATAGTTAACAAGGCAGCGGACTAAACCACACCGAGCAGATATCCACGGGATCTTGCTCGCACAGTGGACATTGTGCATGTGGTTCTCATTTATGGCTGCTGGTTAAATGAGCACCATCAGTAGCTGTAAAGTGCAGTAAAAATGGAACAGCAGAAGAATATTATTTAATTCTTGTCCATGATTTTGTTGCATGCCTTCATTTTTAAAGTCTTTGTTAATTTAATAAAGACTAGTCTATAAGTTTAGAATGGTAATATACATAAGTATGTGTATATTTATTGTCAAAATATAGTTTGGAATAATTTGATTTTTACCATTTTCATTTTCAAATTTTACCATTTTACATTATTTTCACCAGGGCTGCATTTATTTGATAAATAATTCAGTAAAAATAACAATATTGTGGAATATTATTACAATTTAAAATAACTTTTTTAGTTATGAATGTTTTCTTGGTGTAATTTACTAAATTGATGCCAAGCTGAATTTTCAGCATCATTACTCCAGACTTCAGTGTCAAATGATCCTTTAGAAATCATTCTAATATGCTGATTTGCTGCTCTTATTTCTTATTATACAGACAGACACATAGACATGTGCAAGCATTTTACATTATGTACTGTAAATTGAAAACAGAAGTTTTAGTGGATAGCATGAGAATATTCAACCTATCCATTTGTGAATCCTTTTCATGTGACATTTTTGAGTTTTTTAGGTTTTTCTTCGAACACTTTGCCAGCTTCATAAAAATGCTTGAATAAAAAGCATGCAATCTGATATTTGAGATGCATGGTCATCACATTCTCAGTGCAATGACAGCCTTTAAAATGCATTAAACGTCTATTCATGACCAGACAGAAAAGTACAACCAGACATTAAAATGCAATAAAAAGCATTTAGAGTTTGACGCAAATATGATGACAAAAATGTGAGATTAAGAAAGAAACAAGTTGCTGTCGTTAGTAAATAGTTTTTAGGGTATTCTAATATAAATATAAATATAAATATAAATATAAATATAAATATTAAAGTACATTTTATATGTATGTGTGCTGTGTATATTTATTATGTATATATAAATACAAACACATGCATGTATATATTCATGAAAAATATGTTATCTTTATATGTTAAATATATATATATATATATATAAGAATATAAATATATGCATGTAAATACATGTAAATATTTTCAAAATATTTACTGTATGTGTGTGTATTTATATATACATAATAAATATACACAGTACACACACATATATTATGTAAACAAAAACTTTTATTTTGGATGCGATTGATCACGATTAATCGTTTGATTCATATAAATATAAATATAAATAGCAGACACTTGTATCCAAAGCGACTTACAAATGATGACACTCAGCTGCTCTTAATTGAGTAAATTGAATAAATATAAATATATGAGTTTATAACAATGAAGGTTCCTCGTGAAATAGACACTGTTAAAGAAAATACAAAAAAAAGCTTACAAAAATCTGCTATTTGCATATTCCATGAGACCAACCAGTGAGATTAATCATCACTTAGTGAATTCATGCATTGCTAAAATTGTATGCTAAATTGCTTGGTATTTAGCTCGACTTTTCAAAAAAAAAAGAGGCAAATTACAATCTAGTAATTGCATGGTTCATCCACTTAGAGCAGCCTGGTGTTAAGTGCTTTGTATCAGGTTACAACGCTGACACGGAAACCGTCCAGTTTATTGATCTTCTAACCTGTGACCTTTGGGTTCCCAGTCAAGACCTTTAGCCACATCATCTCATCCTCACACTTTGAAGTGTCCACGCAGCACTTCCACGGTTCTTCCATTCCTTCAAACCCTAACAAGGGTCGACCTTGTGACCCTACAGCCCTTAAAGTTCAGTTGAAAATGACGCTCGAGACTAATGCAAAAAGGATCTTCAGCTTAACAGACGAGTTTATGAGATCGTATCTCAGCATGATGCGCACAATAAAGTTGAAATACACGCCAGTGTTTGGGTCGCTACGGTAGGTTCAGGAACAAAGGTATGAATTCAGTGTAGATCTATTACAGTTCCTCCCACGTTCTTTTAAAACACCAGGATGTGGACATATAAACCTGCGATTGAATTTCACAGGCTTTCCTCCAACATCTGGAGAAAGTTTCTGGAAAATACCTTGTGTGGCTAATGCTAAACTGGCTACAGTTCACTGCACATTTGCTTTGCTACTTGTGACTAGGACTGGTGGTGTGGTGTATGTACCACATAACAGAAATCTGTTAAGCTGCAGATGATCTGCAATACCATGAATGAAGTCAAATTCAATGTCATAATTATGACATAACATATCATAATTATGACTTACTATCTCGATGTTGACTTCTCAAAGGTCATGGTTATGATTTTTAAAAAATCTTAGACTATCCTAATTTAGACTTGTCATAATTGAGTTTCTATATCATAATTTAGACTCATCTCATAATTATGACTTAGTATCTCAGAATTTTACATTTTGTAATTTACATTTTGTCACAATTATGAGTTATCATCTCATAATTTACACTTGAGTATAATAATAATGACTTTTTATGTAATAACTATGACTCAGTATCTTTGACAGTCAGAATTTTAACTGACATAATTAGGCTTTTTGTCATAATGAGTTTATTTCATCATTTAGACTTTTCTTCTCATAATTACGACATTGTCTCAACTGACTTTTTCTCATAATTATGATTTAGTATCTCAGAATTTTAACTGACATAATTTAGACATCTCATAATTATGAGCTTCTATCATAATGTAGATTTTTATCTCATAATTATGACTTAGTATCTCAGAATTTTGACAGTCAGAATTTTAAGTGACATAATTTAGACTTTTCTTCTCATAATTATGACAGTGTCTCAACTTTGACTTTTTATCTTATAATCATGATTTAGTATCTCAGAATTTTGACTGACATCATTTAGACTTTTCATAATTATGAGTTTTCATAATTGTTGTCATAATTTAGACATTTTATCTCATAATTATGAGTTTCTATCATAATTTAGACTTTTTATCTTATGATTATGATTTAGTATCTCTAAATTATGACACATAATTTAGACTTATCTCATAATTGAGTTATCAAATTTCAGATTATCTCATAATTATGACTTAGTATCTCAGAATTTTGAATGACATAATTTAGACTTTTTATCTCATAATTATGGGTTTTTATCCAAATTTAGACTTATCATCTCATAATTATAACCTTTTCTCTCATAATTATGAGCTGCTATCATAAGTTAGATTTTTATCTCATAATTATGATTTAGTATCTCAATTTTGACTGACAATTTAAACTTAGTCATAATTCAGATTTTTTTTATAACATGAATTGGACTTATTTTATAATTTAGACTTTTTATCTCATAATTATGGGTTTTTAATCCAAATTTAGACTTATCATCTCATAATTATGATTTAGTATCTCAATTTTGACTGACAATTTAAACTTAGTCATAATTCAGATTTTTTTTACAACATGAATTGGACTTATTTTATAATTTAGACTTTTTATCTCATAATAACGGACATAATTTAGATATTTCGTTTTTTATCTAATTTTTTAGACTTTTCATGTCATAATTTGAGATGAAAAGTGTCTCAACTTTTGACATTTAGTCAATTTCTGCTTTTTATGTCATAATTTAGACTTTTCATCTCATAAATATGATTTACTATGTCATAATTTTTACTTTTCAGCTCATAATTACACTTAGTATCTTATGACTTCTATGTCATAATGATTTATTAAAGCATTACTTTTTTTTCTTAGGTGGCAGAAATAACTTCCATATAAAATAAAATGAGCAAATTTATGTCATGTTAATTACAGTCTCCATATAAGACTTAAAACTGTCCACCCCTACTTGTCACTTAATCACAAAAACAACTAAGCAATTTGTAAAGACATTGAGGAATAAATAGATTATGCATTTAAGAATATTATAAAGGGAAATCCTCCTCCTGCAACACAAATCTGGATTTTCTTTAAGTTATGATCCAGAATTACTGTATCTTTATTAGTTTTCCCTCTACTGGCAACAGAAAGGGAACTTTCCCACCTGGAAACAGGGACTAGGAATGTTGGCCTCTGTTTTCCAACATCTGTTTTGCCTGGTCCACAGCAAAGACTCTGTGCATGTGTGTGTCATACGCGTTTAGACTAGAAGAGCTCCGGCCATCAAACGTTTTAAGCGTTCAGTAGATTCCACCCCTAACAAATATACAATTCAATGGTATACAGAGTCTATAGCTTAAAGATAAACTATCCACTGTAACTCTATGACAGGAAGTATCAATCTACACTCAGACTGTATGCTGTATATGTGAACACTCTAACATGTTTAGTCCACTGCCAGTTGGCGATTACAAGACTTTGATTGATGTCTACACCGAGCACACTGCCATATGCTGTTTTCCTTGCTGAGGGAAATAGATTTTGTATTTTTCTGGGTATTAAAAGCTTTCTATAGAAAAAGCATAAAAGTATTGTTATGATTAATATCATGGTATTATTATAACTGCAATAAAAACATCTTATAGATAGTCTAAAGCTATTTAAATCATTATAGCAGGGGATTGTTCAACCAGATCTATCTGGTGGCTTTTTAATATTTATGAGGTAATTTCAGTTTCTAAATAGTGTGCAATTAATTAATTAATTAATTAATTAATTAATTAATTAATTAGCCGTAGTTTCACAAGTAGTTTTCAATAATGACATCAGGGATGGATGGATGGATGGATGGTGTGTTCTAAGACATGAACCACATTAGCCAAAATGTAGAATTACTATAAATTTTTACTATATGTTGATCTAAAGCCATGTGTATATATATATAATTAAAAGAGAGGCAGGGTTAGAAGTGTGCCTTATTTTCTTGGAAGTGAAAAAACAAAAAACAAAAAACAAAACAAAACAAAACAAAACAAAACAAAAGTGTGAATAAACAACTCATGCCATGAAGCATCGCAAATGATACAATAATATATCATAAAAATAAAAAAAAATACAAAATAAAAATATTGACTTGTAGTCACTGAGTAAAAGTATAGGCAAAATATTTTAAGTTTACACATATAGAAATATATAAGTCGTATATAAAAACGTGAATTTGCATTGCTTCATGGGAGAGGTTGCTGCAGAGCTGATTTGTATGGGCCACCAAGTGTAACCAATTTCATGAACTGAATGAATTATGTGACACGAAATGCATGACAAAATGCAGTTACACTTTAATGCATTTTGCACACAGAAAAGATGTTCGAAGTCATAATCCTGAAAGGCAAACACCAGTTGCATTTCATCCATGAAAAAGCACCTAATTCTAAACCAATTATATATAATTCAAATAATACTACTACTACTAATAATAAAATACTGTTTGATATAGAACTGATACTGTGATATTGTTGCAAGCAGTTATATCTGAATAATTCTACATGGAAATATACTTTATTGTCCTGCGAATCAATGCTTTCCTCATTAAGGCAACCTCCAGAAATCTCCAATTTCACTGACCTGCTGAATACTTCCAGAACGTTTTCAGTGATGATGATACCATCAGAGCACTGCCCCTACGTGACACTTTCCCTTAAGTAAGTGAGAAGTTTGACAGTGAAACGGATACACCAGACATGAATTCTCTCGTCTTCAGTGGCCGCTTACCAAAGCGAATGAGTGATTCTCACACTAAAAAAAAGAGCCTGGAAGTGATCCATCAGCACCAGGCCATCTGCACTACGGGTCCATATGCGACTCAGACCTGTCTGTCTAGACTCCCTGAGATTTATGGGACGTAGGCGCTTATATCAAAGATTCCTCATGGGAACACAGACCCTAGAACACACCGTATAACTGGTTTGCAGTGCAGCTGTTCAGACCAGATCACTGTTGACATCCATTTTATTCAGCAACACCTGAATGTACTTGACTAGAATGAAAAGTTGCACTTGGACATGATTTAGATTTCTTTAGTTTTTATCCTAGCATCAAATAGAAAGACTTGTTGACATCTTAAATGTTTAGAACAGCGTACTTCTCACATTGTTTTAGCAGTATGCAGCATATATACTGTGGAAAGTATACAACATTTTTGCATGTACGATATAGCGCAAAATGGGCTGTATATACACCCAGAGCACACTGCAAAATACTGTATAAGAAAATGCAATATTTAACTGATGAACCAGATCGTATCTTGACTCATTACTTGATCAAACTGCCAACAGTTAATACATTTTCACATTGGCAGAGATTTTATTTATAATTAGATTTTTTTGTATTTTTATAATTTCATTTTTCCATTTTCATTTTAGTTAAAGTTTGACATTTTTTGTGTGTTTTTGTAATTTAAATATTTTTTTAATGTCTATATATTGTAGTTTTTTATACATTTTTTCTTTAAATTTTAGTTTATTTATACACTCTAAAAAATGCTGGGTTGTTTCAACCCAACTTTGGGTCAAATATGGACTAACCCAACTGTTGGGTTACATTTTTTACATTAAATTTTTAACCCAAAAGTTGGGTTAGTCCATATTTGACCCAAAGTTGGGTTGAAACAACCCAGCATTTTTTAGAGTGTAGTACATCAAGTTAAACTAAATTAAAATGAGAATTTTTGCCTTGTCAACTAGTTGAAAACTAATTTTTTTTTTCTTTTTTCTGTTTTTAGTTTCTGTAGTTAATTTAAAAAGTAGCAATGAGTAATGCAATGCTTTTTAGAGAGTAATTAGTACAGTAATCTAATTACACTGTAGAAGATGTAATTAGTAGCTAATTAATTACCTTTTTAGAGTAACTTACCCAACACTGTTTGTAGTCCTCTAAATGATAAGTCTAATATATTAGTAAAAATACTATAAAATATAACACTGCATGACACATTCATTCTCATTTTCTAAACTTCATGAGTTCTCTTTATTTTTCACACTCTGACAATCTATTCAAACACAACCTGGAATAAATGAATTGACCATTATCACATCAATGGCAGATTGGTCTACCAAAAACAAAAACAAAAAACCCCCTCAAATTTCACACTCATACAATGTTCTTTTGCTTTTTCTTAAACGAAGCCCTGAGGCCGTGGGTCGGTCTCACTCCAGCTGTCCTGACAGACCCAGACACCTTCCATTCTCTCTTTCTCTCCATTCCCATCATTCCTTCCACACCATCACAGGAGGAACCGCACAATACAGAGCATCATAAACCCCCGTCAGCCGCTGACCTCCGACAATTTATGCCCTTTCATTTCAGCTGGATGGAGAAGGGGGCTTGACTCTTTCCTCAGGTCTTAAACCTCAAACGCTCACCTCAAACGTCCCACTGTGCTCACCTGATGCACTTCCATAAAGCTGCAGATAAAACTGCCAGGGTAAAAAAAAAAAAAAGACCATCTGGTTTTTAGCATGAGCTTCAGAACATTCAAATTAATCACAGTAATTCATACCCAATACATTCTGCATTATCATACAGAGTGATGATTTGTAAACCACAAAAAAGATCACACTTGTGTTTAATAGTGTGGTAGAAGTCAAAACACCGTGTACTGTCATTTATGGGGCCACTGAGTGTCATCAAAAAAATCTCTACTTTCCGCTTTCCAAAAATACAGCACATTTTCCTCATATAAAAGCATGTGTTGCATCAATGATAAAGGCTTCTTTCCAAAATCAGGCAACTACTTTTTAAAACCTTAAAAGTAACTGATTTGAAACACTCTACATAGATAAAACTCAACAATGCAAACCAAAATGAGAGTCCTGTGTCTATAATATGTGACCCTGGAGCACAAAAGCAGTCTTAAGTCGCTGGGGTATATTTGTAGCAATAGCCAAAAATACATTGTATGGGTCAAAATTATTGATTGATTAGTAATATGCATTGCTAAGAATTCATTTGGACAATTTTAAAGGCGATTTTCTCAATATCTAGATTTTTTTGCACCCTCAGATTCCAGATTTTCAAATAGTTGTATCTCGGCCAAATATTGTCCTATCCTAACAAACCATACATCAATGGAAAGCTTATTTATTCAGCTTTTAATTTAAAAAAATGGACCCTTATGACTGGTTTTGTGGTCCAGGGTCACATATTGATTTCTCAAGTGAAAAGTCATCTAGTCTGAATCAGGAGAGAAATTTGCACAGATCAAGCACTGCTGATGGATTTTGATGTGATGGACAACAGGAAATGAACTTTTTCACTGTAGGAAGCGTTATTATTGATTATGGACACATATTTTGGCCAGAAGTTGATGCTTTTGGCTTCACAAGATGTTAACTGATGGACTGGAGTGGTGTGGATTACTTGTGGATTACTGTGATGTTTTTATCAGCTGTTTGGACTCTCATTCTGATGGCACCCATTCACTGCAGAGCATCCATTGGTGAGCAAGTGATGGAATGCTAAATTTCTCAGAATCTGGTCCCATGAGGAAACAAACTCATCTACATCTTGAATGGTCTGAGGGTGAGTGCAGTTTCAGCTATTTTTCATTTTTGGGTGAACTATTCCTTTAAGACTTTTTCTATATAGATCACTAGGTTATGCCCCCCCCCTCCCTCCCCCATTTTATTGTCTGTTGGGCAAAAATCACCAAGCAAACCTCACATCAACAGACCACACAATTTGAAGAATCACTCATATCCGTAACAAACAGTGCAGGACGAGTTGTACACTACAGTTTAACACAGAGTTTTGAAAAAAAAAAATCAGTAAGTACTAGCTATAATAATAATGATTTGCTAAAGCAAGAGTCACACATTAAATAGTAATGGTCTGTTTATGCACCTGAACCTCAGAAACCACAATGCCTGGAGTCTTTCACTTAAATACATACACACAGAGCAGCTGCTTCGTACTGATCATTCTCTCCTTTCCACAGGACCAAGTCATTTTCAGGATGTTCACTCATGTCATATAGACATGCACAGACTGACAGATGGATACGTGCCTTTTGCCAGGTGATATCAAAGTTAGACACCGCACTAGTTTCTGCCTTTCATCAGTCTTTCAGAGTCTCTCACATGAACACACATGTACATGCTCACTGCATGAAGATGATGCCTTGATATCTCATATATACTTGAACATGGAAACTTTCACAACCCATTTAATCTCTGTATGTGCACTGTACGCATATACAGCACACATTCATTGTTGAAATATTCAATAGTACCTGCAATATATATTCAGATTTGCCTAAATAAAGTTACATTTCGATATGAACTCAAAAAGTTCTCATTACTTTTCCCAACTAAAAACCAATTGATGCATGCTATCCGCATGCCCTTATATAACTTCTTTTAAGTTATATAAGAAATTTCTGAAACAAAGTTGATACCTCAAATAACAGAGAACTCTGAGAAATACATTATTCCTCTGGGTTCCAAAAAGAATGATATCTCTTTAATGTCTCAATTGTTTCTCCAACACAGCAATGGGATTAAATGGAGAGCAAATGGAGTCTGCATGCTTCTCCTATAGTATCAGAAGAGATCTTAAGGCCTCAGACTTGTCAAGAAGTTTACAAGTCTGCAATCAAAAGTCAATATGGTTATTTCAACTCATTATGAGAAACATTTGAGACAAAGTTGATTCTTCAAACAACTCAGAACGCAATTGAATCTCCTCAGCAGAACTTCTGAGAAAGAACATTTTCTTCTGGGTTCCACTACATTAGGAAGAAAATAAAAATGAGATCTCTTGAATGACTCAGCTGTTTCTCTGCATGAAGAGCAAAAGGAGTCTCCTGAGAAATATAACCTATTCATTTTACATGCATCTCCTGTAGTTTCAGAGGAGATCTTAATGTCTCAGACTCTGCTCAGACCTGCCAAGAAATCAAAGTCTGCAATCTCAAAATTAACTTAGTAGTAGAAACATCTGCGATAAAGGTGATACCAAAAGTAGCATAATTAAGAACTCAACCTCCTGAGCTATGAAAGAGAAATCTCTAAGCAATAGAAGTTCTCCTATGGGTCAACAGCAGAGTGAATGCAAAGTCCAAAAAAAGCACTGCATCCATAAGAAGAAAAAAACGAGTGAAAATAGAAATCAGAGGAAGTGGATAAAGATACCTGTGACGATGAATGGAGCTTCCAGTGCCTCCCTGCAGCCGAGCAAATCAGGTGCAGAAGATGCAAATCAAACAACAGCGACGAGGTGAGGATGTCCAGCGTTCCAGACCTCCAGCTTCCGTCTGTCTCCGTCTCTCCACGTGCTGGAAGATCTGAGAGCGTCCGTGATGTATTCCACAGCCGAGCCTCTGGGCTGAAGTGTGCGAGAAGGAGAGAGAGAGAGACTTTAATATGAGAGACTTCAGTCAGAGAGCTGTGAATTACAAGGACTGCCCTTAAATAGCCTTTCCACGAACTCATACACGTTCTCTCTCTCTTTCTCCTACTGTTCATCCCTCCTACTACTTTGAGGTGTTGAGATGCCTACACACTCAGCATATATTACCCATACTCTCTTCTCCCTGGAGTGAGAACATACGCCTATACGTACCAGTTCAAGAGAGTTTCTACAGAGACATAAGAGCAAACAGAATATTGAATAATCCTACCATTTTAATCCGAGTGTGCTATGAAGATATGCACAGAAACATAAAGAGGATGAACTAAAAAACAGAAACTGTAAGAAAGCACACCTGGATATGGGAGTCTGTTTCTTGATCAGCAAATCAGCAAATTAGAATGATTTCTGAAGGATCATGTGACACTGAAGACTGGAGTAATGATGCTGAAAATTCAGCTTTGAATCACAGGAATAAATTATATTTTAAAATATATTCAAATAGAAAACTGTTATTTTAAATTGTAAAAATATTTCACAACACTACTGTTTTTACTAGATTTTTTTGTCAAATAAATGCAGAAAAAAAGTGCATTTTTCAACAGTTTTTTCTAACTCAACATCCTGTTCACTCAGAATGACAGATTACAGAAGTAAAAATGTTTGCAAATAAAAATACAAAAATCTGTAAAAATATTTATTGAAATAAGTTATTTTTATTCAGTATGGATGCATTAAATTGTGACAGTAAAGACATTTATAATGTTACAAAATATTTCTATTTCAAATAAAAGCTGTTCTTTTGAAGTGTATTCATCAAAGAAACCCAGTTCAGAGTTTCCACAAAAATATGCAGCATATTTCGGTTGTGCTTTCAACATTGATAATACTAGGAAATGTTTCTTGCAAATCAGCATATTAGAATGATTTCTGAAAGATCATGTGACACTGAAGACTGGTGTAGTGATGCTGAAAATTCAGCTTTGCATCACAGGAATAAATTACATTTTAAAATACACATATTTTAAATTTAAATTTTAAATATATTCAAATAGAAAACATTAAAAAACATTTAGAAATAGAAAACATTTTTTTTTATATTTTTGTTGCTATTTTTTATTATTATATATTTTTAGATCAAATAAATGCAGCTGTCGTGAGCAGAAGAATCTTCTTTTAAAAAACATTTTAAAATACCTTACCAACCCCCGACTTTTGAACAATAGTGTATTTATGACCTGTACGATCTACTGATTTCCTATGAAATTCCAAAAATCAACTATGATCCTACAATTTTTCTCACTGAACATGCTGTTGCTCTCAGACATAGAGATTACAAAAGTAAAAATGTTTCCAAATGACATGCAAACTTTAACATTTCAAATATAAAGAAAATGGTCAAAAAATAGAATGGAATTATTTGTAACTCTTTGAAAACCAACTTGGCCAGATATGCTTCATCTGATGCCCATGCATGACAAAAAAAAAGTATTTCCCACCATAGCAGATACTGAGACGCATGAAGATGCAAATCAGATCTTGGGACCAAAAGCCAGGGACATTTTCCGAGCTCAGTTACAGCTAGATGCACATAACAGACGCAGAAACACAAAGAGCATTAAGAAGTTGTGTTGAGACTGTGTTGAAAACGGTTTTATCGACTGATGCAGCAGTAATTATCAACTGCAAGCCAACACTTTCACTTCTAGTTCTAACAGGTTGGAAAATGACTGAAAGAGACATTTTACAGATAATTTAAAAGTTTGTTTACTATTTTTCTGAACAGATGCCACTGCACATGACATTATAACTGACATATAACATCAACAAGCACTACTTTCTGGTCAATCAGCCACCTGTTTGCAATTATCACATCAACTGCACTCCATTTCACCATTTCCACGTTGCTTAAATGACAATCAGGGTGAAATCCCTGCCAAAGTATAATAATCTACTGTGCTGTTTCTTCAGAAAGTGTGCCGAACTCACACATGTAGTTTGAAATCTTTCCTCATTCGCAGATGCCCAGAGGGTCAGCGTTGTAAAGAGTTTTGTATCAGATATTTTCTTATCTATATGGTTCATTTGCATGCTAACTGCATTCAAGACTCAATCTAAATGCAAGTTGATATTTTGATGTGTTAATCCCAGTCAAAACCATATGGCATTGCAGTGCATGAAGAGTTTTGCTAAAAAAAATATGGCACTTTACTTTCCACAAATAGGACTTGAAACTCAACTTTAAACACAGCCCGGCATCTTGAGAAAAAAAAAAAAAAAGTAATATTACCTCATCTGATGATGATGCGTTCAAAAGAATCAATAAAACCTTTCCATCACGTACAATTTGATCACTAAGAAAAGTGTCAAATGTCAAAAGTTTTGGTTTTAATGACAAAAAAGTATTCAAAATGCATCATTTACAATTTTCAATCTGCAACAGAGTGTGAAAATATGTTAAAATACCCCAGTAATATTTAAAAAACTTTACAACCCTAGTGAAAAATAAATAAACTTAAATGTATTTGAAATTCATTTATTTCAGGTTAAGTATACTACAAATACATTTTTATATTTATGTACTTAATAAAATGTCCTGCAATTGTACTTTTAGTATACTAAACTGGAATACTTACTAAGTCTGCTAAATTGGAACAACTAATTTTGTACTTAATGCACTTTAATTGTGCAGAAGTAATGCTGAAGTACAACTAAAGACATACATAAAGTGGAACTATTGCAAGTATACTTCAGGTACACTTTAAATATTTTGCATTTAATGTCTGATAATATTGAAAGATCACACAATGACATTAAAACACATTTTAGACTTAATATTAAGAAAAGTGCATTGTGCACAAGTACACTCTAAAAAATGCTGGGTTAAATACAACCCAGTGCTGGGTAAAATAGGGACAAACCTAGCAAT
>NW_015660499.1:1439754-1462755 GCF_001515625.1 Sinocyclocheilus rhinocerous | reverse complement strand
TACCCAGAAGGTTGGGTTAAACATTTAACCCAACCGCTGGGTCAAAACAGCCCAATTGCTGGGTTTGTCCCTATTTTACCCAGCACTGGGTTGTATTTAACCCAGCATTTTTTAGAGTGTAATATGCCAAGTAAAGTTTAATTATAATTTTTATATCAGTATGTCTCGAGTTATCTGTCAGTAAATATGTTAATAGATTTGAACTATACCTAGTATGAAATAAATGTATTTTAAATATATTACTTTTTTACTAGGGGAAAATAAGCAAAATCTGCAAATTTCTGTCACTGTTTGGATGTAGGATTTAGTAAAACACCCACAGATGAAACGGAAAACGTCTGGGCCATGTTTGCATTTTCTTCTGTCACTGGTCATAACTATAACCTTGAAATCAGGATTAGGCATTAAATCATGTCTTCAGAATCATTCATGCATGTGAAAATGAGCTGAGAATTGAATAAACAGTTTGTAATCTGGCTCAGAGGAAGACAGGAGTCTTTGTGACATTTTTTTCTGCTGATTAACGGACAATACAAGATTTCTTCACCTTACAAATTGTGGTCAAAAAAAAAAAATCTACAAAATGCATCACATTTTGTGAGAAAGTGTGACATTCAATCAAAACAGGCACTATTTTTTGAATCAGCACCTAAAAATTAGTAAGAAACAAACATTGGATTTCATTCAGCAAATATGATGCAGGCCAGTGTAATGGGCCTTTTCGTATTAATGCATGTTTATGGTCTTACTTACGTGAATGCCTTTTCAAACTTTGGAACCATAAACTGATAAATATCAAATTACCTGCATAATCACCATTTTGGGGTGTATTGACTGACAAATTTGTTAAAACTAGCTACATTTCATGGAACATTAATTGCTTTGAACAAAAGTCATGGGAGGTTTGTGGAAAATGTCAAACACTTGTGAGACTGATCACTGGTCAGCATGAGTCAATAAATGTTTTTTTGTTTTTTCCTCCATGATACAGGCCCTTGTTGCATACAAGGAAAAATTTAAATCGCATCATATGACCCCTTTAAGTCACGAATGCCTGTGTAGAAACGTGCACAGGGTGAGTTGGATTGGTTCTGTTTCAGTTTGTTATCATTGCTTGCCAATTACATCACATTGTCTCACCAAATAAAACCGAAATTGCCCACAACTGCATGACAACAGCATTACCTTACTTTTCCATAAAGGATCTGGAACGGTGTTGTTTAAAAAAAAAAGTGTAATTGAAGTAAAGCTGAAATAAAACAAATATTAGAAGAAAAACATAAAAAAAGCAAAATATTATGTTGGAAATAAAACAAATATTACTGTAGTATTTTTACAAGAAAATACTATTTCAGTCTTTCTAATTCAAAATGTGTTACTTGCTGTTCATTAATTGTGAAATTTACTAGCAATTTCTGAGTGAAACTTGTTTCTATACTATTTATTTTTTCATTGTTTCTATACTATTTTTTTCATTGGTAGCGAAATAAGTTGAAGTACTAAAATTAAAATAACGCTAAATAAAATAAATGTGAAACTTGTTTCTATACTATTTATTTTTTCATTGTTTCTATACTATTTTTTCATTGGTAGCGAAATAAGTTGAAGTACTAAAATTAAAATAACGCTAAATAAAATAAATAAAAATAAAAACTAAATAAAAAGCTAAATATAAATATTAAATATACATTAAATATTAATAAATGGGAACATTTCAAAAACTCAAAAATAAATTAAAATTAAAACAAAATTTAAAAAAGCTAAATCAAAATATAAATAAATACAGTAACACTTACTGTGCAGTAACACAATAAGGTTGCATGAGTTAAAATTAGTTAATGTACTACTAACTAACATTAATTGAGAATGAGTAGAAAATGATAAAATTAACATTAACTAATATTACTAAATGCTTTCTAATATTTGTGTTTGTTTGTTCATGTTAACAAATGGAACCTTATTGTAAAGTGTTATCAAAAACACTACAACAGTAAGGGAATGAGGACGGAGACCGTCAAGATCCTACACAACTAAGATGCAGAAATACTTTCTGAAGTCAAGATCGCAGCATAATGTCATAGTGACTATAATCACACAGACTTCACCACAACCATTATAAAGTTCATTCTACAAACACGACTGATTAATATCATATCAAAATGAAGACTCACTTGGGTTTCTCTCTCATGAATCCATGAACATAATCAACATATCAGTTCCTAACCTTTCAAAGCTGGAGCACTTGAACATCTGGAAGTGACATCATCGTTTCTAAAGAAGCTAAAATAAATATGGAAATTCTCCAATGAGACCGTCACGGGAAAACCAATCCAATACAACATGTGTTATGTACACAAAACCACAAATATCTGCTGAGGTCAACATGAAGAAGAAAGTCAACTAAATTTGTCTTAATAAAGCACATTTCAGTGCATGCTATTATAAAACGCTTCATCAAACGTAACAACTTGCTCCTGTTTCATTAGGGAAACACATCACATGACAGAAATAAAAACACAAAAGCTTAATCTGAAATGCAAGAAGATATGCCTAGTTAGGTGCAGTCTAAATATTTATCAGAGTGAGAACATCAGAACAGTACGTGTGTTCAGTAAGCACCTGTCGAGCCCATCTGGACACACATGACACACGGTTTCCATTAATCACCCTGACATGAGGAGTTCCAGATGAACGTGGCAGGTCATTGATAGGTTAGATGAGAGATCGGAAATTAAGCTAAATGAAATGTGCTTCACTAATATAGCCTGTAACCTGACGACAGAAAGCAGCCTGTTCAAACTTGTGGCACACAAGACTATAAGCATTTTTAATGTAACTGTAACAGGAGAAAATGAAAGTGTCACCAAGGCTGTATTAGTTTGCTAAAAAAAAAAACAGTAAAAACATTAATATCGTGAAATATTATTACCATTTAAAATAAATGTTTTCTATCTGAATTTATTGTAAAATATCATTTATTCCTGTGATCAAAGCTGAATTTTCAGCATCATTACTTCAGTGTCACATGCTCTTTCAGAAATCATTATGCTGATTTGCTGTTCAAGAAACATTTCTGATTATTATCAATGTTGAAAACACTTTTTTTATGAATGGAAAGCATTTATTTGAAATGTAAATCTTTTGTAACATTATAAATGTCACTTTTGATCAATGTAATGCATTCTTCAGGGTTTATGCATGTCTTAAAAAAGACTTAAATCACCCTTCCACAATTTAAGGCCTTTAAAAGCTATTAAATCAAGTCATGGAATTAAATGTTGCATGCATTAAAGGGGTCATCGGATGCTCATTTTCCACAAGTTGATATGATTCTTTAGGGTCTTAATGAAAAGTCGATAACATACTTTGGTTAAAACTGCTCAATGGTAGTGTAAAAACAGCCACCCATTTCGCTGCATATCTTTAAATGCTAATGAGCTCTGCTCACCCCACCCCTCTCTTCCGTGGAGTGACGAGCAGACTGTAAACTTCAGCCGCGAATGCTAGTGTCAATCAACAATCGTGGGAGGGGCCTGGGTCTGTGTGACATCACATAGCCAAGAAGCTGACAACGGATTGATTTGAGAAAGGGGATATTATTTATAGAGATTAAAAAAAACAAAACACTGAGTGGATTTTTATCAGGGTGGATGTGTACAAACACTGCCAACACACATGTATGTTCAAACAACATGTAAAAGTGAATTTGGCATCCGATGACCCCCATTAAAATGCAAAATCAATATCTTCCTCAGAAAAATTAAGAAATTAAGTTTTGTTTTCTACGGAGCCCCGCACATGACATGCAAGAAAAAAAAAAAAATCATGCGCACGATTTACTAATTCATTCCCTTGATGTACTAAAACGTGCACACAATTACTATTTAGCTCCCTCGATTTGCTAATTCGTTCCCTCGATTTGCTAAATCGTGCGCACAATTTGCTGATTCATTCTCTCGATTTATAAATCGTGTGCACGATTTAGAAAATCGAGGGAACGAATTAGTAAATTGTGCGCACAATTTATAAATCGAGGGAACGAAATAGTAAATCGTGCGCACGATTTTGCCTACTATTTTTTTCCTGCATGCCATGTGCGGGGCTCCGTAGTTTTCTGAGAAACTGGACAAAAAAGTATTTAATTTTGAATTTAATTTATTATTATTTTATTCTATTTTTTTTTTTATAAAAATGTAAAAGTCTTTATTGTCACTTTGAATCAATATAATGTGTTCTTGCTAAATAAAAAATAATTTTGACCACAAACTTATCTGTCCATCCATCATTTAAATAGCAGTAAAACTACTGGCAAAATTTTAGAAAGGCTACATGACCTACAACAACAGCCTAAAATGGCAACTAATCATCTATTCAGATCTTTGCTAACATTAATTTCCCAAGGAATCAGCAGCTGAAAATGAAAGTCATTTGAGAGGCTGAGCAAATAATTACATTTGGATGGAAGATTATGTAAAATATGCATTCAATGCACTGATGCGTGAATCATTCACAATAAGACCTGAAACGTGTATTAAGAATAGTGTTGATTCCGACTTCATGTTGACTTTAAGTTACTCTTTTTTAAAAAACTCAACTCTGTAAAAAATGACTGTGAATTTAACGGTAAAAGACTGTAAAAATGCTACAGTAAAATCCTGTTAAATGGTTAACGGTAAATTCTCCTACTATATACGGTGAAAAACTGTATTGGACATTACATGTATTGGACATTAATTTTACGGTAGTTTGGTAGACCGTATAATTTACAGTGAATAACCGTAAATTGGCATTCCCAGAATTCCCTGCATTACATTTCAAGTTTGATGTTTTTTGTTTCTTCTTAGTTTTTTCTTATCAGTTTTGCATATTAGGGTTGTATGTTACACCTAATGTTAAATGAATGTTTATTGCATGATTTCAGTTTCATGTGTGTTACCATGATGGTGTTTAGTGTTTGTGTGAATGACACTGTGCACTTTCTATATTATGTTATTATTTCAAAGCTGCTTGTGATAGGCTTTGGTTCATCGTGTGACTTTCTCATCACCACCTGCATTTGGTGGTTATCAGTGTATTAAAAAAGTTACAAAACAGATTTCAGTACTTCAACAGGTTGGTATATTAACATTATATCAGTTAATGAAATTATGGTATTTAACTGTAAATTTAAGTTAAAACCGTAAAACCTAAAATGTTGCTACCATATTTTTTACGGTAAAATTCCGGCAACCACAGCTGCCGGTTTTTTACCGTAAATTTTACTGAATTTTTTTTTACAGTGAACCACTCAGGTGAAGTTCACAATAGAACATATCGTAGATTCTTCACAACCTGATTTACAATACGTGTATCATTTGGTTTAACTAATTTAAACGAGGCTTTATAAGTGGCAGAGATAGTGGCAGAGATATAAGTCTGTATGTCTTTCAACAGTGTAACCAAAAAGGTTATGATGGAGAATGATGTAAATGTCACCACATGCTCGTATACCAAGTCAGCAGGTACAAAAATATTATTCAAGAATCAAGAATCCAGTGTGAAATAGCTTATTTTGCCATTAAAAGCACATAAAATGTGTCTGTTGATTATAATAAAGTCCTAAGTGAGACAAAGAGTCACTGAAGACTGCTAGAGATTTAACAAACATCACTCCTCAGACATACAGCAGATCTGTCACGCTCAACATAAACATGAACAGCCACGGTACCTTCTGATGGAGAGAGACGGATCCAAACACACCCTCTGATGCTCGCTGGCCTGAGATGGAGGTCTGAGTCAGTGAACCAGGCTTAAAAACACCCAGATCCACAAATGTTGTCTGCATAATTGAGAAACATTTAAAACCACCAAGTGTGTCTGTTGTCATGAGCAGATGGTTTCAAGCCCATTGGAAAGAAAAATCGGCCATTAGATCTCCTTAATATATAGATTTTTTTTCTTCCTAGATGGCAAAGTGCCTCATTCATGAAAAACGAGCAGAATGAATTTGTGTAAATCGCTCATAAAACTATTCATGTGTAAATTGTTGCATTCGATTCAACACGAGAAACACTTTATGTGTTTACGGTTTACGTAGAAATGAGTTCTGCTTGTTTCTCACGAATAACTCACAAACGGCAAAGTCTTTTGATTATCAGTCGTTCTTAAAAGAAAAATACCCAGTTATCTCACACAATTATAGTTTCAGAAAATATCTCAATAATGTCTCAAACCGTGCTCAGATTTGCCAAGATACAAAGTCAGCAATCAAAACCATCGATCTCAATATGAACTCAATTTCTCGTCAAATTTTTCCGAAAGCAGTTAATCTGAGCAGTTCTTCATTGATTTTTATTAAGCTATACTCCTAGTATACATCAACTATTGACAGTGTTGACAATGTTGATAACTATAAGACAATGTTGAAAACTATAAGACAATGTTGATTCTTTAATATGAAAACTTCATTAAGTCTTCTGGAGCTATGAAGAACAACACTTGAGCACCATTTCGCAAAAAATTATAAACTTAACTAAACTAAAATAAATCACGAATGAGATCTTTAAAATATTTCAATTAAGTCTCTTGCATCTCAGATGTTTCACCTAAAAACAGACACAAATGAGTCAAAAGTTGACATACAGTAAGAGAATAAAGCTGAGGTGAAGGTGTGGGGTCATTCATTTAGACTTTGATGAGAAATATATACTGAGATTTCTGAATTTTTAGGCTGTATCAAACCTGAGCACAGTTTTAGGCATAGTGAGATTATTTAAAAAAATGTCCGTTTGCCATTTGCTCTCCATCTGATCTCATTGCAGTCTAAGAGTAACAACTGAGATATTCAATAAATGCCCGATTTTTTTCAATGGGATGAAGGTCCTCCATGCAAAATTACATCCAATACATAGTACATGAAGTGTGTCATGTATCATATGAATTGCACGCCTTGCTTTGTTGATACATCATAAAAACACAGAGATATATACAATATGACTTATTTATGATGTTTTTGTGTGTTTTCTCCATGGAGAGACGTGCTTTGAAAGGGGCTTATGGAGAGAAGGCACCATACAGTGATAAATTATACAAGGTCAAAGCAAGGTTACGCAAAAGACTGCAGCCTTGACTGCTGAAAAATTTAAACAGGACAATTGAGAGTGAGCAAGAGTCCACTGAGCTCTTCACACATTACAAAAACATGAGCGTGACTGGAAAGATTCATGAAAGCCATATGTATTTCACAGGGATGTGATTTTGGATGGATGAATCATGGATGCACTTTGACAGAAGTCAAACTAAATAACCCATCCTTCCCTAGAAAACCCATTACTCAGAAGATTAAGAATAAATAAATAAATTTGGTTAAAGGTGTGGATAGTTAGACAAGAAACACCTGTGGTTCCCAAACTCGATTTAAACACTGGATCTAACAGAGATGGGTAGAGATTGACTGTGATCTTATATTAAACTATGAGTAATTTTATACTATTCAACTATTTCGGCTGGCAATGTCAATGTCAAAAGGCTACATTTTATATTAATTATGCTCTCTCTCTTTCCCTCTCTCTCTCTCTATTTACAGTATATATTTGTATAATTGAGATATTATTTTTACTAGTTTTTTTGTTCATATTTAGATTTTTTAAATTTTTCAATTTAATATATTGATATGAATGACAAAACGAATGACAAAACTAATAAAAATGACAAAAATACACAACAAAAATGCTAAAATAAATGTATATTTCAAAAATAACAACTACATTTAAATTATATAAATTATATAAAAAATAGTATTATTGATATACTATTTTTTTAACTTCTTTTTATTAATTTAGAATTAAGTATTATTTTTGTATTTTCTGTTATTATTTAATTTTAGTTTTATTAATTTTGAAATCTTAATTTAGTTATTTTCTGAATTTGTATTTTTTGTCTTTTTTTTTGTGTCACACTATAACACATATCAAAAGTTGGGGTCAGATAGTTTTTTTTTTTTATTAATACTTTTATTCAGCAGTAATGCTGTAGTAAATTAATGTGACAGTAAAGACATTTTAATGTTACAAAACATTTATATTTTGGTGCTGATCTTTTGAACTTTCTATTGATCAAGGAATAATGAAAAAAAGTATTTTAGATTTCTAAAAGATCATGTGACACTGAAGACTGGAGTAATGATGCTGAAAATTCAGCTTTGCATCACAGGAAAAAAAATACATTTAATACACACACTTATGACCCCTTTAAGTAATTTTGTTCTCTATTCTTCCTCATTAGCTTTATCAATGTTTTTATTCATGTTTATTTCAGTTTTAGTTTAGTACATCAAGTTAAACTAATTGAAAATAATATAAATATATATTTTTTTAATATTAATTTACAAATTTTAGTAATTTTGTTCAGTATTTTTTCTCGTTTTATTAGTTTATTACTTTCCCTCCCCAAAATATGTCTATACTGTTTTGTTTTGATTCATGTTTATTTCAGTTTGTTATGTTTGTACATCAAGTTAAACTTAATGAAAACAGGATTTTTATGTATTTTTCAAATATTTTAACTTATTTCAGTTACAGTTTCTTTAAGTTACAAAAATGTAATAACCATGAAAGACAGTAATTACAGATACAATTTCTTGTGAAAATACAGATAAATAATTAAATAAAGTATTTAAAAAGCAGTTTTAATCCATACAAACCTCCTATCCAAATGGAAAGGACAACACAAAGAAAAAGTACCACTGAATCCATTGATGATTGATATGTGGTTATGTATTTCAGTAATGTCCATACTAAAACTTCTTCCAGCCTTTTAAATATTGTGCTGAATTATTTTTTTGGGGTCATTTAATGATACTAGCAGGAAAAACAGATGTGAGCGGTTTCCGATTGTGGAACGTCCGAGCCAAACAGCCAAACGCTCAATGGCAGCTTTTTACATATTTTTTTTTGGCTGCAGGTCTGAGTCATTATTTGGATGCTTGACATTCAATGGAAATGAACGGCTAGTCCTAGGACATCTCCTCCAAAGACAGCGCTGAAGTTTCTTGAAGGCGTGAGGGTCAGATTGCATAACTGAGAACGACACACAAGGGCCGTGAGGAGTCTTTTTTCCACCGAAATATCCCCGGTTCCCGAAAGGCCCCTGATGAGCTGCGTACAATATTATTATTGTCATAGATACTGCTGTGCTTCCAATGCTCCTTTTCGTCATACAAGGATATAATACTCAGTCATCTGAAGCATCTGGTTTACGTGCTACAGTAAGAGGGCTATTCATTCTGTGTCATTCCCTGATGACAGCGGGCTTAGAGATTTGTCTGTCATGCTACCCTAAATGGAACTAGCAGTGGCCCGTGGACTAAAGCGAACACTGGGGCTTCCAAATACAAGCAGCCAACAATCCACTCATTTAAAATAAATTTAAATACATACAAAAATGACTTAAGGGTTTTCTTTGGAACCATATGCATAAATATTCCTGAATATAACAGAAAAAATGTCATGAGAAATCACACCTGTGTCTGCAAACATAAGTAAAATAAAATAAAGTCAGGGAAGTGGCCAGTACTTACAGTCAGTACTTTTGACACCGAGTTTGTCAACATTAAGAAAGCTTGTTTCCACCATGGGATAAAAAAACTCTCACAATTCTGACTTTTTTTCTTGCAATTCTGAGTTTATATCTCATAATTCTGACTTCTTCTTTTCTCATAATTATGAGAAAAAATGTTATCTCGCAATTGTGTGATGTAAACTTGCTTCCCCTTTGGGAACTCACACTGCGTTGGAAACGCTTTGGGAACGCCCCTGTGTGCCCACGCTCTGAATCACATGTGAAATCAGTCCAACGGAATGGCAAAACGTCACGGGCGGGGTGACGTAGAGACCAGAGAGCTTAAAAGCGCATCCGAAACAAGCAACGTTAGCGTCTGTGTTTTCAGCAAGCATGAAATGTGTCAGTCTTATTTACTGTTGTTTGTATTAACCGTGCACAATCACTTCTATATGGCGAGCTACAGACAGCACTTTAGACCGTGTGTTCTTCTCTGCCCGCGCTAAACTTTCCAGGTGTGAATGCACACGGTCGTTGTGTTGTTTGTTCGGGAGCAGAGCATGCAGAGTCAGCTCTCCATGGAGCTGATTGTGCATCGTGCTCCCGCCGGGCACACTTCAAGGAGTGTGTCCGTGTTTGCGGTCTTTGCGGTTCCTGTCCTGCTGTTGCTGAGGCACGGTGGCGATTGGGATCGCGGGGATTGCATTTGAATCTAGTGCTCTCTCTCAAGGTTCGGAAGCCCGTGGTCTCTTCCCACTTTGAGTGAGTTTACGCTGCAGCTATCTTCCTCCGAGGAGGTTGATGGTGTTAGCATTATTGTGATGAGATTGAGGACTCGGCATCTCAATCTTTTGCATATGAAAAGCATACTGCATTTTAGATCACTTGTTTCTCCCTGCCCTCGCTATAATAAGGGGTGGGGATGCACGGTATTTATGTGTGGTTTGTTTTGGAGCGGAGCACACACAGTCAGCTCTCGTGGGGGAAAGTTTTATGCAATGTAGAATCGAGTGGCTCACGCGTTGCCAAGGACAGACGCTTGCGAGCTATCTGTTCCCAGTGCAGCATCACCCCTAAGGCCCCGACATTTTCCAATGCTGGACGGGAGCAGTGACAGCTGTGTTCCAGCTCCTCAAGCCGAAGGCTTCTAAGCAGAAGGCGGATCTGCGGACCATCATTCTCGCTAGATAGTCTTCGACTTAAAGGACCTGACGCCTATGGCCCAAGACTTCTGAGGGCGGGCCCCTCTGGGGATGAGTGGTGTACACCTCATCATACGGTGCCCGTCTCTCCTCAGTGCCCTCAGGATATCAGTCTGTCAACCCTGCCACCCCCGGTGCTTCAGGACAGAGTGGTCTCCAGCGAGCACATCTCTCAGCATCCGCCCGGAAACGTAGCGGTCCTGAGAGGCTCGCTACCTCCAAGGAGGTCTTTAGAGAAGCTAGATCGACCGTTTCCTGCCAGTCCTCCACTTCAGGGCACCGAGCTAGCCACTCTAAATACACCAGAGGCCAGTCTTGAGAGACTGGTCCCCTTAGTAGATCATCTGGCAGGGTGGAAGCTTCTGCCAAATGTGTCTCATTGGGTCCTGCACACTATAGAAAGAGGCTACAAGATTCAGTTCGGGTCTCGTCCGCCTCTATTCAACGGGGTGTTTCCCACTCTGGTGGGCCCTGAGCAGGCTCTGGTCATGGAACAAGACATAGACACTTTCTTGAGGAAGGAGGCCATCGAGGTGGCACCTCCTCTTGACAGAGAGTCTGGGTTCTACAGCTGGTACTTCATCGTTCTGAAGAAGGATGGGGGGTTACTTCCGATTCTAGATCTGCGTTTTCTGAACCGCTCAGTCATGAGACTCAAGTTCAAAATGCTCACGATCAAACAGGTCGTGTCTCAAATCAGGTCTGAGGACTGGTTTGTGACGATAGATCTGAAAGATGCCTACTTCCACATATCTGTCCTTCCTCAACACAGGAAGTTCCTGAGGTTTGCTTTCGGGGG
Organism: Sinocyclocheilus rhinocerous; assembly: GCF_001515625.1. Taxonomy (NCBI): domain Eukaryota; kingdom Metazoa; phylum Chordata; class Actinopteri; order Cypriniformes; family Cyprinidae; genus Sinocyclocheilus; species Sinocyclocheilus rhinocerous. The sequence continues at coordinate 1,451,217 of NW_015660499.1, read as the reverse complement.
CAAAGCGTACCAATATCGGGTTCTTCCGTTCGGTCTGGAGCTCTCACCCTGCACTTTCACCAAGTGTGTGGATGCTGCTCTGGCTCCTCTGCGATTCCAGGGCATCTGCATACTCAACTACATCGACGATTGGTTGACACCAGCTCAATCAGAGCAGATGGCGGTTCGGCATCGAGATGACGTTCTCGCTCACATGAAAGAGTTGGGGTTAAATCTAAACGCAAAGAAAAGTGTGCTTTCTCCACTACAGAGAACCACTTATCTGTGTGTGGTGTGGGATTCGACCACGTTGCAGGCGCGTATGTCTCCTGCTCTGATCGAGTCGATCCTCACAGCCGTGAAGAGAGTGAGAGAATGCTAGTCACTCAATGTCAGACAGTTTCAGAGACTGTTCGGTCTGATGGCAGCTGCGTCCAACGTGATACCTTTTGGCCTGCTGTACATGAGACCCTTGCAGTGGTGGCTCAGGACCAGAGGGTTCTCCCCGAGGGGCAACCCACTTTGCATGATCAGGGTCACACGGCGATGCTTACGTGCCTTAGACATGTGGAGGAAACCTTGGTTCCCTGTCACAAGGCCCAGTGCTGGGGGCTCCTTGTTGTCGCACATGCTAACGACGGTCATGAGTGGCTGCTCCACCCAGGGTCTATGGGGAGGTCACCATCTCACGTGGCACATGAATTGCCTGGAGATGCTGGCCGTGTTTCAGGCTCTGAAACACTTTCTCCCACTTGTTTGCGTCTCGAGAGACCTCACAATGTCCCCTGTGGTTCTCTCTCACACATCCCCCTCTTGGGCTGGATGCCATGGTACAGACGTGGCCGAGGCTTCGTCTGTACGCCTTCCCAGTTAACTGCACGGTTGGTTCAGTTCTGGAGTTCCTGCAGGAACGATTCTCCGCAGGTTTGACCCCTCCACATTTAGAGTGTTTGTGGCGGCCATAGCTGCTTACCATCAACTGAGGTTGTTGAGACCATACTCCAGTCCAGAGCTCCCTCCACAAGGAAACTGTACTCCTTGAAGTGGATTGTGTTCACGTCATTGTGCGGAAATCATCAGATGGTCCCAGTTAACTGCCCGTTTGGTTCAGTTCTGGAGTTCCTGCAGGAATGATTCTCCGCAGGTTTGACCACCTCCGCCTTTAGAGTGTTCGTGGCGGCCATAGCTGCTTACCACGACCCTTTGGGTGGTCAGTCATTGGGGGCGAAACCCGTTGGTACATGTTTATTTTGTTCTGTGAGGCCAGGAGAAGTATGGTACCACTCCAGACTCTCAGGTGCATCTGTCTTAGCTGTGCTCGTTATGATTTCACACTAGACAGACATTTGTCAGTATGGGGGCGTGGGCATTCTCGTTCCCAAAGCACGAGTTCCCGAAGGGGAACGTCCCAGGTTATGTATGTAACCATAACGAGGGAACAAGACGCTGTGTCTCCTTGCCATTCTTCCTGCATCCCTGTGAGCGACTTGCTTCAACTTATCAGAAGCTAATATTCCAAAGCGTTTTCCGACACAGCGTCTCGTTCCCTCTGGGAACCATGGTTACATACGCAACCTGGGACGTTGTGTGTGTGTGTGGTGTATATATAGGTATATATATATATATACACACTGTATATATATATATAAAGACTTTTATCGACTTTTACTTTTTACTTTACACACACACACACATTTATATATATATATATATATATATATAAAACACACACGCTTGTATCCTCAGCTTGTATAACAGAAGAGATAGCAAATAAGTAATAAATTATTAAATAGCCAGTTCATGTCAGTTCTCTCTCCGTTTTCATAAGCAATGTATGTAAGGCATGCCAGTTTACAGCATAACCTATGATACTATTTTTTTATCAGGTAATTTGCATGCAGTACCATGGCGACTGCACCATTTTTTGTCTTTCCATTACCTCTTTGTTAATTCAGTCTCCGGCAATAAGATCTAACCAACAAAGCAGGCATTGTGACTGTATCTCAACAGCAATATTCTTAATAACTCATAGTAACATCACTTTGTTTAGCCATTTGTAATTTGTCCAGAATGAAAACTACGGTGGCCGAGAAGTGCAAAGCAAATCACAATTCTGAAAACAAAATAACAAATTACAAACGCAAATGCAAGTCTAAAAAACAAAATAACAATTCAGAAAGCACAACAACAATTCAGAAAACATTATAACAAGTCAGAAAACACAATGACAAATTCGAAAACAAAATAACAAGTCAGAAAACACGACGACAAATCCGAAACAAATTAACAAGTCAGAAAACACAACGACAAATCAGGCCATCTCCGAACTTTCTACCACGACTCTGCTGTTCTTCGGCTGGTTCTTCCATGTATACGTTGATTGACAGATGTCTCCTCCAGTCAGTTGTGAGTAATCCCAAACCAATGGCGCTGTCTTTGTGTTTTCTGACTTGTTATAATGTTTTCTGAATTGTTGTTGTGTTTTCTGAATTGTTATTTTGTTTTTTAGACTTGCATTTGCGTTTGTAACTTGTTATTTTGTTTTCAGAATTGTGATTTGCTTTGCACTTCTCGGCCACCGTAGAAAACAAACACAAAACAGATTTAGATTCAGTAAATTATAAATTAGCAACAAAAAAAAGTTTTTTACATAAAGTTTTATATGACCTGAAGAAATCTCGGTATTCTTCACATCTTGCATTGCAAAGATAGTATGTGCAGCATTTGTATATAGAACTAATCACATAAACATCAACAACATTGACAATCACCAAACATTCATCTTTAAATTCATAATTAGGATGAGCTCTTAACGTCAATATAGAATAACTGGTGAAACACTGGTGTTTCTCAATATAGAAACACTGGTGACAAAACAGCATAAATTAACTCAGAAAACAGCAAAATATCATTATATTATATATATCATTTACTCTTTCTGAAATGCATCCTGGGAAATGACAAACACTTAACAAATCAGCAATATCGTTCAGTATTCATATGACTCTGTTAGGCTAGTTGGGACTATGTGTTTTCATAAAGATTCATAGTCATTCACATGTCATCATTTCTGACTCGTGTGATTTTTTATGTAATTGCTTTTTTTGGACATGCTGGAAAAGGTCGGGATTGATTGTAGCACATCCAGAAGCAAAGCAAAACAGAGCTTTCTCTTGCCAGCAGTAAGTTTCCAGAAACAGAGCGAGATTAATAGAGCAGCAAAACGATTAATTCCTACCAACCTGCCAAACTCATCCTGGAGAAAACATTCACCTGCACATTTGAATCATCTTGCACATGCATCCTAGAAGTCCTGTGGTTGTTTCCATCATTGCAATTTCATAAGGATTCAAATGGCCTCCTAGCCTTAACTTTCCTACACCTTTTGTGCTCCAGACATGAATGATTCCTCAAATCACTTGTCTTATTGAGGAGAGTGTGCTGTTACTTTAGTGAACAGACAAGCAGTTCACTTTACCTGAACAAATAATCATTAAATGAGGGGCTTGAGGCATATACTGTAGAGAACAGAATATCACCGAGACTTTAGGGTGGATTATATCAGCAAAAAAACTGATTTGTTCAAAATTATATGTGGAAAATGGGGTGAATTTTGATTTGTTGTTGACTATATAAGTAGCTGTGGCCTTTTACCTATTAACTAAGCAGAAAAACAGTTCAAAACAAAATGCTTTGAACATGACAGGAGGGTTAGTGCTGTTTGCTTTCATTGCATTTCATACATCAGCGCATTGATCACTGTTCTGTTTTCATAAATATTTATGCTGACATCAGTGCAGTGTTTTCTGTCAAGACTTTCCTCAGTGAAGAGGTATGCAAATGACAGTCTAATCTAAATACAAAGCGATGTCTTTTGTCTGATAAACAGCTCAAGTCCAGCCAAAGATGTTGCGTTTTCAGAGTTGTTTGTCTTATAGGGAGATGAATCAAACAGGGACACGAAGCTTCAGAGTTTACTGATCCCATAATCAAATGGACAGAGATTAAATGTATTTTACAAACACAGAGTTTCACTTCTACTGTAATATCTTTAGTATTTAAAACAAAGTGTGTTTCTAGCTCAAATATGTTTGGTTATTTTCGGGTATGCATAAAATGAACATATTGACAGCAAACCTAAAGCATTTTTTTTAGAGATTTCAATCAAATTTGGAAAATATTAAATGTTTTCAATCAATGTAGGATGATTTATTTAATCTCCTGAGTGAATTGAAACCATTTGATGGACACATAAAACTACTAAAGACAGGTGACATATTAAATGTTTTTTTCATAATAATTTGGAATATATAATAGAATGCTATTTATGGACAGTTAAAAATAATAAGATAGTTAAAAAACAAAATTAAAAATCAAATTTCATAATTAAAAACTAGTTTTCCAAATAACTAGACATCTTCTAAAGTTTGCTTAAAATGTACTTTCCATCAGGCCATCCAAGATGTAGATGAGTTTGTTTCTTCATCAGATTTGGAGAAATTTAGCATTGCATCACTTGCTCACCAACGGATCCTCTGCAGTGAATGGGTGCCGTTAGAATGAGAGTCCAAACAGCTGATAAAAACGTCACAATAATCCACAAGTAATCCACACCACTCCAGTCCATCAGTTAACATCTTGTGAAGCCAAAAAGTGTGTGTTTGGAAGAAACAAATCCATCAAGACATTTATAACTTCAAACCGTTGCTTCCGGCTTGTCCATAATACATAATATTGATTTCTCCAGTGCAAAAGTCTCATCTGAATCAAGAGAGAAATATGCAAAGATCAAGCACCATTCAAAACAGTTCAAAACAAATATATTGGTGGATTTTGATGTGAGAGGACAATAAGGGATGGACATTTTCACTTGAGGAAGCGTTATTATGGATTATGGACTTGTATTTTAGCCAGAAGTTATGGTTTAAAGTTAAATGCTTTAATGGTGGATTTGTTTCTTACAAGACATTAATTGATGGACTGGAATGTTTTTTTATCAGCTGTTTGTACTCTCATTCTGACGGCACCCATTCACTGCAGAGGGTGCATTGGTGAGCAAGTGATGTAATGCTACATTTCTCCAAATCTGTTCTGATGAAGAAACAAAATCATCTACATCTTAAATAGACTGAGGGTGAGTAAATTGTCAGTAAATTTTCAGCTAATTTTCATTTTTGGGAAAGTAACTATTCCTTTAACCCTGGTCTAATGGCTGTATTTTTTCCATGGTGATGCACTGATGTAATTTACATTGACAGAAGATGTAAATCTCTTTGAAGAAGCTTGATCTTAAACACAGTTTAATACACACACAAAGTGTGAGTGAATTAAACAAACCCCCACCCCTAAGTATAAGCAATAGTAATCGTGATTTGAACAAGCGCTTTTCTTTGGAAGATCACTGAAGGCCTTTGTTAACAAAAGAGATGCACGTTGCTTGTAAAGCTAAAAGTCTGTTAACACTCACTGTCTGCAGCTGCTTCAGTCTAAACAACATCTGTTCTGCTACCGTAAGTCAATATATTAATTTTACACTGATGCATTTGCGCATATACAGGCCACATGCATTTACATTTGCAGGATTTCTATTATTAAACCAAAATTAACTTTCTTGCATTAAAAAGTTGTTTCGTTTAATTAGTCCCTAATAGCTGAAAGAAATATTGCCCTTGCTAAGATCATTTAATAAATATGCCTCATTAACATTCCAAATGAGACACAGAATTTAAACTTGTAGGCAGGATGTTAAACTGCCCAAATAAATGCATGTTATATTCAGCATTAAACTTGGTGTCGGTGTCACGTTTGAGTTCCTGTTCTGTTTTAGTCCATTTATCTCATTATTAGTTAAGCATCCTCACCTGTGCTATCCTCATCAAGTCACCTATATAAGGTCTATCCTTTGTTCAGTTTGGTTGTCTGATATTATTTGTGTTACAACTTGTGGAATACCCTGTGATCTATTAAATAGTGAAAAGCTAATCTTCGTCTTCGTGTGCCTTCCCATTACCAGAGGTGTGACAGTCGAAACCTGCAGCTCAATTTAAGCAGCCAAATGAATCAAATTAACATCTCAAATTAACATCTACTTAACCTGCCATTAAATTTTACATCAATAAAATGAAACCATTTGAAACAAATTCAATCACGTTTATGCATTTGGCAGATGCTTTTATTCAAAGTGACTTACATTGCATTTAATGTATGCATTTGATCAGTTCATAAGTTCATGCAATCCCTGGGAATCAAACCCACGATCTTGTCATTGCTAGCACCATCCTCTACTGTTTGAGCTACAGAATGCCTTTCAATTCCAAAAACTTTTTATGGACTTTTAAAAAAGCATCACACAGAGCCATTCATAAATATATCCAAGTGACCTATGACCTTCACTGTCAAACTGAGCTGAAGAGTTGACCCCCATGGGGTCATGACCTTAAGTTCCAATCTTTTACTACTATTTAGGTCTCTTATCTCACTTTGACCTTCAACAACAGATCCCATTATTGACCGTACCTTTTCTAGCCACACCATGTGATGGAAAACCAAAGAAAAACGGAGTCAGACACGAGGAAGAAAAAACACATCAGCTTTATTCAGAGGCCCAAACTGAGCAAAAATATGCCATTTGGTGCAGATGTTGATATTTATATGGCAAAAAAAGTAAGATTCTGAGAATTCTGAGAGCTTGTAATGTAAATCAATGAGATCTTTATAACAGACTAGTCAAATGCATATAAATATCAGTCGTCACTCTTTATCTTCAATAATGTGTCTTAGTAAGATGATATTAAAATGATTAGTTCTAAGCTCTGTAGATTCAAAACATATAATGCAATGCAATACAATGATGATTGAGAGATGAACAAATAAACGTTCATTAAAAGCCAGATGATCATATTTGATACTCGCATTTGAACAGGAATTTTCTAAGAATGAAATATAGATAATCATGTAAACATAAGATGCATCAGTCCAGTCATCTTGAAATATTATTAACAATATAAAAGTCATACTAATGTTTACTTCCGTAAAGAATTCACAGCAAAATGGCACATGAAGTGTGAAGGTAAGGTGGACGTTTTTACAATTATACTAAAATGCCTTTTATTTGCTAAAAAAACTATAAGCTATCAATCAGACAACATGTACAGTAGTAGATTATGTAGAACAGGTTTTTCAGCAAAGTTTTGGTCATGTTGATAATTTAGAGGCCTTAGAAATTTGTGCATCAAATATGGTACAGTAGGTTTTATAGGGTTAAAGTGAGAAAGTCATACATTGTATTGTCACCTCAGGTCACTGTAGTTCAGCTTTAATGATGATCTGCTCTTAAACAGCCATTTTAACATGAACATTTATGAACACCGAAAGGTTGCAATGACTGTATTTGACTAACTAGTGCCATTAACTTCAGTGTGGAACGTCTCTATACTAGCGCTACACCAAAACATGTCTATATCTCCACGACAACTGCACCATCACTTTCTAATGCATAAGACTGTGGTGAATGGCACAGAATCAAATACATTAGTCATTAGTAATTTTCCCTTGCAGGCGTGCAGACCATGCCAAAAGTCTACGGCACATTATGACTGCAATTGAAGTGGAAGGACATCACCATCCTGTGAGCAGCAAAACTCAAGTCATCGTCTGCTAAATCGCCCACTCGAATAAACCTCTGAGAAGAGCTTTGGTTTGAGAAAAAGATAGAAGGAAAATGACTTTCTCAACTCTTCCAAGACCATAATACAGTAGTTTAAAGGGTGGAAATTATATTACTGACTCTTCTTCTCAGGTTGCGTAGTTTAAGCATCTGTTAAATGCAGGCAAGTTACAAGAACATGTAAGAAACATCAGAAAGTCTATATAAATATCCTAAGAGGAAACTATCACAAGATATGTCTCGCTCCATCTCCCTGAACACAAGTGAACATAAATTATCCCAAACAGAAACAACAACAACAGATTAACAGGAAGACAGAAGCCATTTGGATGACCAGATCCAACACAAGAACCAGCTGGTGTCTCCTCACTGCCTCCAGCATCCTTTCAAACCAGACTCAAACTCATGATATCCTCGCCAAATGCTTGCCAACTGTAAGTATTAAGGTTTGCTTTTGCTATAAATTATACCTCTAAGTGTGTGCCATATCTAGAAAACAGAATATCAGAGACTTGAGGGTGTAGGACTCTAGCAACCACCTACAACAACCTAGATCCATGTCAGGCAGCATGCATATTTTTTTATGATAACATAAGCAAACATTTAATTTTTCACACTTTTGCATGTATTATCAAAAATAAAGCAAGCATATCAAACAAAACACTAAGTATTAAGCATAAGTCGGTGCATAACATAACACAAAGGGGCTTCACTTCTAGGACAATGAATAGGACCAATATGCAGATCAGAAGAATCTATAATGTAAAGTCAAGAACTTTCCAATAATCAAAAGGACTATCCAAGCAAACACAGAACGTTCCTCTATAATGTTAGCATATTACATGCTTCTTCTTTTTTAATAACACTAAAATAATGTTCTCTATGTTTTTGTAACAAAAAATGAACCATTCTAGAACATTGCAGATATTTACAGAACATTCTCTAAAGGTTTTTTATTTTTTTTATTTTTTTTAGGATTTATTGTTTTAGGTTTTTATTGTCTTTTATTGTTTGTGTGACAACCTAAAGAGAACCTACAGAATGTTCTCTAATGGTTATTTTTAGGTTTTAGTTTTATAACCATAAACTAACCATAAACAAATTGTGGGCATCAGAGGAACTGCATTAAGTTGGTTTCAGTCATATCTTAAAAATAGAAGCTTCTCAATCAGTATTGGACGATATTTTTCTGGGGAGGTCCCCCTGACTTGTGGGGTCCCCCAAGGCTCTATTTTGGTCCCTTTATTGTTTTCTTTATATATGCTTCCTTTAGCCTCTATTTTTGAAAAGCATGGCTTCTATTATATACTCAACTTTATTTGCCGCTGAAGCATAAAAATGGTGTAGACTCCCTCTGTGCCTGTCTTTCCGATGTCAAAGCCTGGATGTCTTTGAAAATTTTTTAAAATCTAAATGAGAGTAAAACAGAGAGCATTGTGTTTGGCTCTTCTGAAGTCCCAAACATTTCTCATGTAAATTCTGGTGTTTTATCATCTTCAGTTAAATCAGCTGTAAAAAAAAACAAACTTGGGCGTCTTTTTCGATAGTGCACTTAAATTTGATTAACAAATACATTTAGTTGTCAAATCAAGTTTTTACCAATTAAGAACGTTGGCTAAAGTGAAGACCTTCCTTTCTTTTAAGCACTTTGAAACTGCAATTCATGCTTTTATTTATTCTAGAATTGATTATTGTAATTCCCTGTAACTGGGAATAAACAGTTATTCAATATCTAGATTACAAATGGTCCAAAATGCGGCTGCACGTCTTTTAACCGGTGTTCGTAAATACGAACATATTACTCCTGTGTTAATGTCTTTACATTGGCTCCCAGTATGCTTTAGAATTGCTTTTAAAGTGCTTTTGCTTGTTTTTAAATGTTTAAATGGCCTCGCTCCCCCTTACCTCTCCGACCTGTTGTGTGAATATCATCCGAAAAGAACTCTTAGGTCTGCCAGCCAGAGTTTGTTAACTGTTTCAAAGTCAAAATTAAAATATATGACTTGTGATGTTGTTTGTTGTCTGATGTTTGCTTGGTTTGTATACATGTTTTATAAGTCTTTTACAACATTGTACAGCACATTGGTCAACTGTAGTTGTTTTTAATTGTGCTTTATAAATAAATTGAAACTTGAGACTTAACCTTCCAAGAAAATTGCAGAGAGGCTTTTTTGTTACAAACTGAGGAGAACCTACAGTATACACAACATTCACTAATGGTTATTTTTTTATTTCTATGTATTTATAAACAAACTAACCATCCCAGAACACAGAAGGGAGGTTTTGTGAGAACCTAAAAAGAACCCACACAGAACGTTCTCTAATGGTTATTTGTAGGTTTTATATTTTTAAACAAACTAACCTTCCAAGAACATTGCAGAGAGGTTTCTGTGAGAACCTCTAATACCTCTAATAGATATTTTCAGGTTTTATTTTTATAACATAAACTAACATTCCCAGAATGTTGCAGGTAGTTTTTTTTTGTAACAACCTAAAGAGAACCTATATAGAATATTCTCTAATAGCTATTTTTAAGTCTTATTGTTATAACCATAGCAACCCAAGAACACTGCAAAGTGTGAAAAGGTTTTACATAAGAAATGGGATACAATTCTCTTTGTTGAAGTGCTGCAAAGAAATATTAAAGAACCTGTTACTTTAAAAAGGCTCATATCGTAAGAAATCACGTTCATACTATGAAAGCAAATTGAAATTTCAAAACCACCATTTTTTTTAACTAAAATGCAAAAAGAACTCGTTCTGAACTTCTACTTTCTGAGAACAGTCAAATCGGCCCCATTCAAACATCAGTTTAGTGTTGAAAAACTTTTATCAGCCACTGCCAGGTCCTAATTTATCCCCTAATTTAGTGCTGTTACTCATTTTGCATGCAAAAAGGTTGCTTGCATATTAATTACTTAAAGGTACAGTAGCACAATTTCAAGGTCCAGGGAAAAATGGTAGTATTAACCTAAATTACAACCAGTTTGGCACTTTAAAAAAAAAATCTACACAATAATATGATAAATGTATAATCTGTCTGCTAATCATGTTCAGCAAGGTTATTGACTTCAGCATTCAGGACAGAAAACGCAAATACAGGTGTCTAATGTGAATTCCTAAAGCTTTACGTGATGAGATATATCTGCATGCTCTGCATCACTGTTGTCATCAGGCTACTTCACATTTGTATATATACAGTAAAAGCATCGGTAACGGAAAAGTTTACAAACAACGCTTACTGATTTGTGTGTCCGGATGATCAGCTCACAAACAGATTCAAAGGACAACCATCCATTCTTCAAGAGACCGAAGCCTGAGTTTAACGTACACTAGTGCTCAGTGTGGACGGCTCAATGTCAGCCTGATACAGATATTGGATGGGCCTGCAATCAATATTAATACAGAGTAATCAGCCAATCGAAAGAGGTCAGAGAGCTGAATGACAGGATGTACAATACTGATCATGATTACAGTTACATCAAGCTCAATATACTAATGACATACCTCTCCATCTCCATCTTCACAGGTTGAATGGTCACATCCTTCCTCAGGAATACAGAAAAGAGTAAGAAAGTAGAATATAATTACTTGTGCTTGTTAAAACAGGCATCTGATATTCTGGTCTTGGGTCCATCCTTCAATTTAAGTCTATGGGAATTTTCCATTTTATTGTCTGACAGGTGAAATGTAAATATTCTTCAAATCTTCAGTTCAGAAAGACAAATAATTTGAGTTACAATTCACATTCATTAATCTAATTACATAGGGTTTTGTTAAAATCCAATGCAACAGCAAAAGAGATGCACTGCTTTAAC